>NC_090814.1:17073500-17376531 GCF_000390325.3 Nicotiana tomentosiformis | reverse complement strand
GTACCAATCCACAAGACTCTACTAAACCTGCTTATGACTCATAACACCTATGAACCTAGAGCTTTGATACCAACTTGTCACAACCCCAATTTTCCATCTTAGGATGTCGTGATGGCACCTAGTCTCTCAGACTAGGTAAGCCTAACATTTAATAATAATATAACAGGAATAACCAACTGAGATACTAAAATAAAATAGAATAACTCATATAAACTTCCAAAATAGGACCTTAACAACATATTCCCAAAACCAGCGGAACTTAGTCATAAGCTCTACAGAATAATCTAGAATGTCTACTACAATACTGTTTGAATAAGAAAACAAGAAAATGAGAAGATAATGGAATGTGACTCTAGGGTTGGGGATACCGAGCAGGTATACCTTGAAGTCTCCGAAAGGCAGCTAACAAGTTAATCACTAACGTCCAGAATGGGCAGACGTACCTGGATCTGCACAAAAGATGTGCAGAAGCTTAGTATGAGTACACTATAACGGTACCCAGTAAGTATCAAGCCTAGCCGCGATAGAGTAACGAAGAAGCCAGATCAAGACATGTACTAGGACATGCTAAACATAACAAAATATAATAATGAGAAGTAATGGAAAATGGAGAAATGAATGATAATGAAACAATTTAATAACTTAAACTAATGACATAATTGTAAGCAAGATAACAAGAAGGAAGCAAATAATGAGAATCTCAAATATTCAAATACAGACCAAAACAAGTATGACAAAGAAACATAAAAGCAACAAAAATCACAACCGAGGTACCACCTCATATTCACGTTTCACAATTTCAGTCACAACTGTTCCTTATATCACCGCGGGAGCCTTACATTTAGTTTTGAAAATCAGTTTTCCCAAAATTGCCACCTGTGTTTTAGCCCACCTTATCACACCCCGTGGCTTCAACTAGTTCCCCTAGCCCACCTTATCATACCGCATGGCTTCAACAAGTTCCCCCTAATAGCAACACGCGTATCAACCCCACCTTATCTCATCGCATATGTATCAACCCCACCTTATCTCATCGCATATGTATCAACCCCTAGACTTATACCGCCACATGCGTATCAATTTCTCAACCACAATGTGCACAAGAATCTCAACAATAACAAAACGAAAGTGAATTGCTCAACAAGAAAGATATCTCAAGAATTAACAACTTCACCTCAATCTGATAACGGCTTTCTCAACTTCAACACCAATAACTCAACAATAAGATATTTCATAAAATAACAACTTCAATTACAAGTAATTCAATAATTAAAGATGTAACAAGGCAATAAGGAAGGCAATAACTTCAACTAAGCATATAAGAGCAAAACAACAAATAAGAGGTAGAATAAGTGTTAACAATGTCAAATAAATCATGTAAGGGTAGATTAACACATGTAAGAGTTGATTAACAATGAGGGATATAACATGTTATGGTTATTCAATTAAAGGCATGAAAATAGTCTACATAACCTAAACTGGTCAAATACCACATATAACTCGTGTACCAATCGTCACCTTGCGTACACGGCTTCCACATAACACAAATAACACAATCAATCCCAAATCCTAAGGTGTATTTCCCCAACACAAAGTTAGACAAGATACTTAGCTCAACAAGGCCAACTAAACCCTCGAAAATAGCTTTTCCCTTAAATTGCACCTCCACACGGCTCAAATCTTACCAAAATTGACTTAATATCATCAAACAATGCAAGGAAAAACAATTACAATAGATTAAGTTATGATCTTTATACTTTTCCCAAAAAGTCAACAAAAGTCAACCCCAGGCCCACCAGGTCAAAACTCGGGTCCAAGGGTAGATTCCGACTACCCATAACCTCACGAGTCCATATATGTGTTTTGTTTTCAAATCCGAGTCTGAATCGACTATCAAAACTCATATTCTCATTTTTAAAAAACTTGAAAATATTTTCCAATTTTTCCTCTTTGATTCACATAAATTTGGTGCTAAATCTAAGATATAATTATGAAATATAGTTAAAAATTGATTAGAATCACTTACCCAATGTTTGTAGATGAAAATCTCCTCTCTAAATCGCTTCCTACCGAGTCTAGGGTTGTTAAATGTGAGAAATGAGACTAAATCTCGACTTTCCAGCCCTTATGTCTAGTTGCAGATGTCGCATTTGTGACACAGGGTTCACATTTGTGAACCCTTGCAATTTCAAACCAGCGATCGCATTTGCGAACCCTGACAGCCTCAACAAACATTGCAATTGCGAAGCTGGACACCTTCGCAAAAGCGACCAAGTGGTCGAAAAAGTGACCCAAGCCCCAAGCATGCTGAATTGGCAAATGCGAGGGAGTAAGTTGCAATTACGACATTAGACCACCCCATGTTACCTTCGAAATTGCGAGGCTGGCGCTCGCAATTGCGACAACAGAGTACCAGCACACCAGTAATTCCATTTTCAGTTCAAACCATTCCGAACCATGTCGAAACTTATCTAAGCCCTCGAGGCTCCAAACCAAACATCCACACAACATCATACTAACTCGCTCGTGTGATCAACATACAAAAATAACATCTAGAACTATGAATCGGACACCAAAACGCATGAATTGCAAAGTAAAGTTCAAGAACTTCTAGAATTGCAACTAAGCGTCTGAATCCTATCAAACCAACTCCAAAGGATACCAAATTTTACAGACAAGTTCTAAATAGCATAACGGACCTATTCCAAGTCACAAAATCTAATTCTGAACCCGATAGCCAAAAGTCAACTTACGGTCAAACTTCGAAACCTTAAATTGCCAATTTTCGGCAAAATAACACAAATCAACCTACAGGCTTCCGAATTCGATTCCAGATATACGTCCAAGTCCAAAATTACTATATGAAGCTATCGGAGCCAACAAAATACCATTATGGGGTCATTTTCACGAAAGTCAAATACTAGTCAACATAATCAAATTAGGCTTCTAAGCCAAGAGCCAAACGGTCCGATTTAACCCAAAATCTTTCCATAACAAAACTAATCAACCCCTTAAGTCATAAAATCATAAACACACATGTGTGAATAATAAAAAGAGAAAACGGGATGCAAATACACAAAATGACCGGTCGGATCGTTATATTAGTATTACTTACCCCAATTAAATAGATGAAAATCTCTTTAAATGTTACCTTAATCCGAGCTCTCTAGCTCCCAAAATGGTAAAATAAACTCTAAGTAGGCAGAAAATGGTTGATGGTGCAAATTTAATTGTTGGTTTGCTGGTTTTTGCCTTAAATACCTTCTCTAAATACCCAAAATTTACCCGAGCCCCAAAGATCCCTCCAAACAATCCCAATAAGTCCAAATATCCTGTATGGACTTATTTAAAAGCTTGAAATACAAATAAAAATGCTATAAATCAAATTGACAACTTTAATTAACTTATGAACCCTTAAAGTTCTGTTATAGTGCCAAAATAACCCGAACCTCTTGGGTCCTAATTCGAATATCCGTACAAGTCTAAAATTATTATACAGACTTGTTAGAAGCTTCAAACTAAGTGTAATGATCTGGGCGGTTATTTTATGTATTTGAGCTCCGTTCCCCCAACTTGATGCTTTATATATGTGTTTTGTGGTTACGTGACTTGCGGGTCGGTTGGTTTGGTTTCGAGGGAGTTCTGGATTGATTTGGGACACTTAGTCTCAAGGTTGGATGCTTAAGTTGTAAGAGTTGACCGGAGTTTGAATATCATGTAGACAACCTCGGAATAGTGTTTTAATGGTTTCAATAGGTTTGTATGATGATTTTGGACTTAAGCATATGTCTGGATTTGGATTTGGAGGTTGATAGGTTGATTTGGTACTTTTTGGCGAAAGTTGGAAAATTGAAGGCATGAAAGGTTCATAGGCTTGATCGTGAGTTGACCTTATTGATATTGGGTTCATATTGTGGTTCTAGGAGTTGGAATAGGTCTATTGTGTCATTTGGAACTTTTATGCAAAATTTGAGGTTATTTCGAGTTGATTTGATATGGTTCAGCATGAGTTTTAGAAGTTGGAAGTTTCTAAGTTCATTAGGCTTGAATTGATGTGCGATTCACATTTTTGATGTTGTTTGGTATAATTTGAGGCCTCGAGTAGGTCCGTGTTATGTTTCAAGATTGGTTGGTGTGTTTGGACAGGGTCCCGAGGGGCTCGGGTGTGTTTCGAATCATTTTGGACTATGTTGGCATTGCCGAAGAATTGTTGAGTTCTGCTATTTTCGCACCTGCAAAGGGTCTGGCCGCAGGTGCGAACCATAGAAGAGGTCAGGGTGGCCGCAGATGTGATGCTTGGCTAGGATGGTTGAGTCCGCAGGTGCGGACTGTAGAGCGCAAATGCGTAGGCGCAGAAGCACAAATTTCTCTACATAAGTGGGTTTGGGCTGGAAGAGCAGGGACCGCAGATGCGGAGATTTGTTCGCGGAAGCACAGATGCGCTAGGAGGTCCACAGATTCATGTGGTTAAGCACTTAGTGGACCTCACAGATGTGAGGATGGGACCACAGAAGCGGCATCGTAGGTGCTACATTTTGGCCCGCAGTTGCGGAATCGCTGGGCAGACTTTATAATTCGAAGGGTTTTGGTTATTTCTCATTATTTGGAGTTGTGGAGCTCGGTTAGAGGTAATTTTTGGAGAGGATTTCACTACAATTGAGGGGTAAGTAATCTTTACTTGGTTTTGGTGTTAGCTATTAATTACCTATGGATTATTGCACCTGCATTGGGTGAAATTTGGTGTTTTTTACTATGGTTTTGGAGAGTGAAATTGATGATTTGAGGGTCGGTTTGAGGTTGGATTTAAGTGAAACATATATAACTAGACTCATATCAGAATGGGTGTTCGGGATTTATAAATTTTGACGGGTTCTGGGGTGCAGACCGGGATTGACTTTTTGGGTTGACTTTGCATAATTGATTCAACATCATAACTTTATTGTTTGGAGTTGTTTCCTATAAATTTTATTGATGATATTGAGTTGCTTTGACTAGATTTGAATCGCTCGGAGGTCGGTTCGCGTGGGAAGGAATTTTTGGAGTATTATTCACGCGCTTTGAGGTAAGTAACATATCTAAACTTGGTTTAAGGGTAATTATCCCTGCGAATCATGATACTTGAGATATGTTGGGGTGACGCACGTGCTAGGTAACGGGCATTGTTGACGGCCAATTTTGACCCTCTCTTTTTAAATTAATTTCTTTATACTTAATAATTTAAAATAAATATTTTAATAGTATTTCTAGTAATAAATATCTATTTTTACAAATTAATTAAGTATTAGTTTAAAAATTAATCGCGTAATATTAATATTATGTAATTACAGATATACTTAATATTTTAAGATTATTAAAATAACTTTTATATATACATTACATAGGTTTTATAATTAATTTGATAAATTAATCCTTAATTTCTAGTAAATTAGTTTACTAGGTTAATAATTCGAAATTAGTGTTACAATTTAAAAAATAAAGTATTTTTACAAATAATTAACAAAAATAATTAGTAGTATATATAATAATTATAATTTTTACCACATTTTATTGAAAATTATTAAGTTTATTTAAATTAATTTCAAAAAGGGATTAAAAGACAAATGCTACAATTGCAATTCTCAAATCAAAGGCAAAATGGTCATTCCTTAAATTATTTTTGGCTCAACTATCAAGCCCAAACGGAAATAACCAGTCCAAACACTCCATCTCCATTCCAACGTGGCAATCCAGGACACTCTCTTAGCAACAATCACCGCGCTCCATGTCACCCTCCCTCACCACTCACAGAACAAACAGACTCGCATCTGAGCTGTTGGTCCATCTGATCAATGGTTCATATTTAACCTAGAGACTAACGGTCCAGGTTCTATCTCTCACCCTTAACCTAGAGACTAACCCCTATTCCCCCCCAAACCCTAATCATTTGTCACCTCACGCAGCCGCCCACATTTCCCTTTCCTCTCTCTTTTCTCTCATCTCCATCAGCCATCAATCTCAGAAACCTTGCAAAAGTTTATGCAAGGTCACTCGAAAACACTCATAATTATCTCTTCTATCTCTCTATCCTAAAATCTAGCCGGTTATTTCCTATTTGATTACTCAAAATTCAAAACCCAATTCTGGAACCCTAAGCTCGAAACACCAATGATTTGATTTATTCCTTGTTCTTTCAAATCAGATTGAAGAATCATTTATTTGGTCTCTAGGCTATGAAACAAGTGGTTTTCTTTCCATTTTACCGATAAAACTTCAGAATCCCCAAATTCAAAATCCTAGACCAAATGATGCGAGGTCAAATCCTCAGAAATCTCTTGTGTTCTGTTAAATCAGTAGCATGCATGGCCATTTCACAGTGTCATCATACTTATTCTTGGTCTAGAGGTCAAGCGAACAGACCTCTAGATAATGAGTTATTACTCGACGGATTTTGCCTTCAACAGTCAACTTTCCCCTTTCTTGTGTAAAATCTCTATTGATTTCCCTCTGTTTCGATTTGACTCAATCTTGCTATCATCATCAATCTTTCGTCACTTTCTACTCATGATTTTTTAATCCGATTGAAAACCTAGAACCTCAATGGCAATAAAAAGGGCCTTTACTATTCTCACCTAACACAACCTAACATTATCTACAAACAACCTAGAATCACCAACTAGGCAAAAGAACAATCATCTAAGAGCAATTGTGAGATTTCAAAACCTAAGGTTTTCTTATTGATCTCCTTTTTTTGTTTCTGAGTACTTTTGTTGCTTCGATCTTGAAGCTTTGGAGTCTTAAGCAACTAAGAGAGATCCTTGTTTGGTCTGCTGCCCTTGAAAAGGTCAATACATCCCTAACTTCTCTCTTTTGATCATCTTATTTGAACATTATGAATACGCTTGTTGTCTTCTGTGAACTATGGTCACTATTGATGCTTGTAACTAGTATAGAAATATTTATTTTGTTTATTATAAGATGTTGTCTACTTGTGATCACTTGTCATGCTTTTGAGTCTTTAATCAATGTTGGTCAGGCTATTATGTGACCTCAAATGACTTTCATTTCTGGGTCTAAATAGTCTACATGATAAATTTCCCTTAATGTTCCTTGAATGACTGTTCATGTTTAACTAAACTTCATAGTCTTTCATTGATGATTTTGTTGTGATCTTTACTTCTACATATTGTTTCCCTACATTCTGTGTGTCTTATGGTCGAGTTTATTATTTGATAATCCTAAATGAGATGAACCTGAAAGTTCATAAGTTCATATCATTTAATTGAAGCATGAAAATCTAAGTGTTTAGATGCTTTCCTTCTCTATACCTATATCTGCCAACTTTAAGGGCAACTTATGGGTTGTCACTATAACATTCTCATGATTATATCTAACTGTTGGTTGGATCTCTATGAAACAGTCTTATTGAGTTGAACTTTCTTTCATGAATACCAATAGTTATACTGTATGTATTATGTTAAGATTAAGTTATCATTCTCTTCATAAAATAAGTCATAATCGTGTTTGTTATAGTTAACTGGTAATTGATATTAAGTTGAACTTAGTTTTCTCATGTTTAAAAAAATCCTATAGTGACATGATTAAGTCAAAACCTATTTGGTGTAGTACTTTACTATCTTTAGTCTCTTTTGTGACACTGCTTACATCTAGTTATTCATTAAGATATCTTTCCTAAAAAGAAGGACCTAATCATTCTTGTATAGTCAAATGTTAATTTTTAAAGCTGAGTATGATTACTTCATATCTAGATACTAATGTAGACTATGCACCTAAGTTAAACTTGTTTTGATATAATATCTATAACTCTCTCCCTTCATGACATGGCTAACTTGATTCTATAACATGTAAAGCTCTCCTGTCTATATAAGATCACAACCCCACTTGAAGTGTCTGTGGATAACTGACTGAATATTGCATGTATCCCTATTTGTCTTCATGACTTCATGATTCCATGCTTTATCTTTGAAACTATACTCAGCCCTCTCTTTCTTGCTAAGCTGAAACTGAATCTGATTCTTTAATCCTATGAGAAGCTCTTTATTGCTACTACCTAAATATAATAGTTTGTTTATGATTTGTACTATTATGAGTGATTCTGTTAAGCATCATTAGGAAATCCACGTTGAATCTATAATCTATAGTCTTACTAAGGATCCTGATTATGTCCTGATATTGTTGATAACACCTAAGAAGCTATTTGGTGTGATTATTTGTTTAAATCCTTGTTGATGCTTTCTAAGAAATCCAAGCAGTGTGGTCAGGCTATGCATGTGCTAATAGCAATACTTAAGTTAACCAACTCATGATTAGTCTGCCAGGGCAAGAGCACCATGCATTTCTTGTATTGCAGCATATCTGAACTCTGTGTTCTTTACCTTCCCGTTGAATGTGTTTTCCCCAATGTTTAGACCTTTGATGGTATGTTATAATGTTTTTGCCTCTCCCCTATATGTGTTCGAAGTCTGGCCTTTAGATTTAGCTTATATGTGGACTATTCATCTGGTGTTAGAAAAGTGTGGAATTATTTGTGCACCTTTATGTTATTCTGTTAGAAGGGAAAGTATACTCCCGTGGTAGGGGATATTATAGCATTTAATTTATATTGAAAGGGCCTCATTGGCACTTAAACCCATAGGGAAAAATAAGTCGTTAGTGGTTAGGGGTATTTAAGAGTGGAGTTTGACTCTAGGTTGGGCTGCTCTCCCCGACACAAGCATTACCCTATGCCTTAAGTCCCTTGGGAACTTTGAAGTGTTGGAGGATTCAAAGGGGGCATTGACCTTGAGTAGAACTCCTTCCTTAGCCTTTAATTCATTGACGATTTTGGTTCTTTAGGGGTTTGGTGTTTAATGATAATAGAAGGTTTTCAATGTAAATTATTTTCCATGTATAACCACTACATTAGTATAATTTCTCATAGTGTTAGAGTATTGATGTTTTAATATATTTTGTTCGAATCGTTTGTTTATATATCTCGTACATGGTTTAATATGTTGAAAATATGGAGTATGTATCTAATGATTTTCTGTTTTCTTTTGGACGTGTACATCCACTTGGGCCTGCCGAGTTTCCTAAAGAACTCGGGCCTAATCCCAGCATTGTTGTATTTTTTTGGAGAGTCCAAAATCAGTTGCAGTCGCATCTCTTTACTGTTGGGCCTGCTTTCTTGAGGTACAATTACCAGAGTCTAGTCCTCTTTCCCTCAACTCCTTATTATTGTCTACTACTTTTCTAGTTTAGCCCACTGTCTTGTTACATTTGTTATGTTTTGTTTTTGTTCTATCTCACATGTATATAACACTTAATATCATAAGAAACATAGGCAAGCCTTAGATAATATAGGATTTAAAAGAAATTAGTTAGAAACTAATCCCCATTTCGCTAATTATAATTTTCTCATATCATTAGTATGGTCTCGCTCACCTTCCTTTTTTCTTAAAAGATTTTGAAGCCCAGAACATAGTAAAACCTGCAGCCCCATTTTCAAAAAGAAATCAGATCTGAAATGCAAGCTTTATCATCAAAGAGGCAAATCAGAATTTTCATAAAAAGTGAAGTACAATCGCCCCAAATGGATTTTCAAAAGACCGCTTCTCTTCAAGTTTTAAAAATCAACGTATATCGTAAGCTTACTTTCTTACAAACATCTCCTAGAGTTATATGTACAATTATTGTCTAAACCAAGTGTTTCATAACTTAACCTCTTTTCACATGCTTTATAAATATAAACCGTTTAAATACATATTTCAAAAACTCTTTCAATCCACCAACCTATCTTTAAACTCCTTTATAAATTCACATCCCTTTAAAGGTATCATGCTCCTTTTATTATATTCTCCCTTAGATATACAATAAGCCATACTTTTTAATAGTAATTTTGTATAGTACAAATAATTGATCCCTTAAAATTAGTCAAGTCCTATGGAGCTACCTCAGGTAGATTTTAAGGGGTGCCTAACACCTTCCCCTTAGAAGAACAAGAACCCTTACCCATAATCTCACCGGTTAGTAGATCAATAAAGAATACGACTTAGTAATTAAATAAGTACCCTAGCATACCTCTAAATATTAGGTGGCGACTCTCTTATATCAACAACAGAGAAACCACAAGTTGTATCTTATTTTGACCAGTGCAAAATCGAGTGCAACATGTGTGTGTGTGTACACTAGGGTATTCATGATCCGGGTAGACTTTAGGCTACCATAAGACTTGTTTGCTTTCATGACTCATTATACATGTGTTTTGTCCACTTATATGATTATTTGAGCTATAATTTGTGTTAGAAATTATGTCTACGCTATATACTTATTTCATGAGACACGATAGGGCTATTCCTGTTTCTTTGAGTTGTTTGCCTTAGTTGTTATCATATTCTCAGTTATAATTCTTCATCTGCATGTTATATCTCCGTCTTTGTACCTTATTTGTATGTCACATCACATGATGTTGTTGCCTTCTATATGTGATGCTATTTGGGTTGAGTTCTATGAGATGTGAGCCTTATGAGACTTGAGCGATTGATGACTGATCTGGGTCATAGAGCTGTATTGTAATTTATATTGGATCGGGTTTCACGCCGCAACAGATTGATATTTGTATTGTGTTGCACGATGCAATGGTTATGTTGATTGATATTAGCACTTGGGCAAGGATCTACCCCTCCGGAGTCTAATGTAACAATGAGTGCATGCACAATGATATATATGCTTTGGGGAGGGACATTCTGCCAGGAACCCATACAGTGTTGAGTATGGTTGTGTGTATGTGATGGTGAGGGGCGCTTCTGCCAGGCACCTTAAGTGTGGTGAGAGTGAGTGTACTTGATGATTTCACCGTGATGTTATTGACTTGACATGTATATTTGACATGTAGGCATAGAGATGTATTTTTCTCATGCTAGCTGGTAAACAAAATGTCTTATCTGTTGAAAGGTTGGAAAATTATAGTTTCCTTGATAAACTCACATTTTAGAAATTTCGGTGAAAGATTGGGATTTGACTGTTATGCTTGGAAATCATGTCTAATTTTTCGTAATTGTAAACGAGTTAAACATGATATCTTTTGAGTTATTTACTTTTACTGTCTTCATTATATTATAAGTTGTTATTGATTATTGGTGTTGACACTATCTTTCTTCTGAGCTCGTCACTACTTTCAGTCTGAGGTTAGGTTTGTTACTTATTGAGTACATGGGGTCGGTTGTACTCATATTATACTCTGCACTTTATGTGCAAATTCAGGTACTTTTGGGCGTGGTGATTGCTAGAGTTCACACCGGTACCAATTTGTGGAGATTACGAGGTAGTTGCTATGTCATTCGCAGACCTTGAAGTTCTTTTTTGTCTATTTCTATTATCATTGTTCTATCATTCACACAGTTTGCATTTGAGGATTTGGCTATGTATTTTGAGATTCTGTAGTGTTCATGTACTCGTTGATGTCAGATCTTTGGGGATGATTGTAGTTGAATTATTTTTACTATCTTCAGATATTTTTTTAAATTACTGTTGTTGAGATTATCAAGTTCTATTATTTAAGTTTTGGTTGTTATTATGAAATTGTAGGCTTTTCTAGCATGCAGTGAGGCATCGTCACGGCTTCGGTGGGAGTTTAGATCGTGACACTAAGATTCTTAGCACGCTAACCCAAGGTTGTTGACTTTGGTCAACTTTATGAGCTTTAAGGCTTCAAGAAGAAAACAAGTATTCCAAAATACTCTTGAACCCTTCCAAACTAGGACCACCCATACTCACAAGTTACAAATCATCAAGTGAACCTATGAGAAGTCTCAAATCATAAAACGATATGCTCGAACTCATAACAATTAGCTGAGTCATTACAAGTTTTAGATTAATCAGATTGATTATTTTGAATTTTTTAATTTTTGCTTAAAAGTTAGATTTTTTGTTCTTGAAAGTACGAACATTCATATAATGTATTCGTATAACATTCATATAATGTTTCATATAAAATTGCCGTTATTATTTCTCATTCCCACCATAGTCATCCAAATAAAGTATTTAAGTAAAAAATGTGCAATTACTTTCTTAGCACAATTGAGAAACATGCAAATCACGAACGTTCAGTCTCAGCTTTATTAACGATAGAGGGGTATCGAATATTGGTGATTGATTACGGAATAAATTTACTTACAAATTGGTATGTGAAAATTGGTATTTAGGTGATTTACTTTACGAATGAATTGATTTAGTTTATGAATGGATTTGGCATGGGTAGTGTTTATTAGGTAGAGCTGTAAAGCCAAATATAACTATATAAGGTATTTGAGGTTTGACAACAAAAGGTATTTGAGGTTGTTATTTTGAGTGCCTTTATGGATTATTAAAGAACTTGGTTCTTTACCTTACTCCTTAAACGTAAAGTAAAATAAGTAACAAGGTAAACAAAGAATTTTTACGTGAAAAATCACCCGGCTCAAAAGATGAAAAAACCACGACCTACTACGTAGGATTTTCAACTTCAACTTCACTAGAACAATGAGCCAAAAGTACCGATTACAAAACTGTAACTCAATATTCTCTAGTACTCCTATTACAACTATTTGAATTACAAGTTACTCTAATTGGTAAAATAAACACTCACTCCAACTCACTAATTATTTATGACACCTTGAATACAACTCGATTTCCTAAAATACATTCACTAGATTGACTCAATAAGAACACAACAGTGGTACTCGATTTGAGTGTGAAAAATATAGTTTTTCAGTTGATGTGCAAAAAGATAATCCCAGCAGTCCAGAAGGATAGTATTTAAATACCTTGGACTCTCAGATCTTCTAGGAGTCTTATGCGTAGTCAGCTTTCCGTTTGATAGGACTCCTACTGCTCCAAGGACTCCACAAGTCTTGGGACTCTTGTCTCTCACGTATGCATATGTATCTATTTGGGCAACAACCTTTATCATGTTTAGCAATCTTCTTCCAACAAACTCGGGCCTGGGTAACGTTGAGATAAAATTATTGTATTGCAAAGACGTACAATTATCAACCTTGAGGAGCTGGTCCTTAGCCCTGAGGGCTGGTTCTTAGAGCAGTTAAGCAGCTACGTTGAGGACCTGGTTCTTAGAATATTTCATGTGAACAATCTTTGTTAATCATCAAAATCAAAATCTTAATACTCAAAAAATTCCCCATTGTTGATGATGACAAACTTTGTGCATATTAGAACCAGGTAATCACCTCATATCACATATCATGATCAATATTTGTACAACAAGCACATCACACAGACAGACATATCAGTACCAATACAACAACCTCAACTCTATCTTCCCCCTTTTGGTATTATCGAAAAATAATAAAAAGATGTTAGAAATATTAAGCACAGCTAATGAAAAATTCATGGCCATCTAGGCTACAATACAAGCTCAAGAAATATCAAAGCAAACAGACTAAGCTGATGATCTAACCATGTGCGAAGCATTAAAACATTATAAGAGAAGTCATTTAGTAGTGCCAAAATATGACCAATGACTTGTCTTAAACCATTAGAGCAAAATAAAATAAACATCACGCAACCTACTCAAATTAGAACAAAATAAACAAAAACTAAAGCATCAACTGGATAACAAAATAAGCTAAAGACATTAGGGGAAGGACTAGGTTCATGGGTGAGAGGCAGAAGGGGTCAATGCTTTCATAAGGGTGAAAATCTGTTGGGCATGAGCTTCTATGTCCCTTATGAGCTCTTCCCTAACTTGCCTGGTTTCTTTTCTCAACTCATCATTGTCTTCTCAAAGCTTGGCATTCTCCTCAACAGCCAACTCCAACCTTTTAATGAGCTCTGCTGCCCTACTACTACCAGGCAAAATAGCAGAACTTGTTGGTCCCCTAACCTTGATCTCCTCATAGCCATACTTCTTGAGGGTACCAGCATCCAAAACATCATTGTGATTTTCGTACTTAATCTCAAGCAAGGTAATATTGAGCTTGTCAAACAGCTCAGTCAATATGAAGCCATTAGGCATAGCATGCTTAGGCATGGAAGTGTCTGCAGCTCTTGCCATGTGTTGAATCATCAGGCTAGGGATATTGATATGTCTACTAGTGTCAAGTAGTTCATCATAGCCATATCCAACAGGGTAGCCTCATGTCTTCTTTCAGACCTCTACAAAATGCAAGATTTGACAAAGTGAAATAACAGCTTGTGGAAGGGAGTCATATCAGTCTTATACACCTTCTGTGAGAATCTAATTCAAACCTTTGAGAGAACTTCCTTGTGATTACAATTCTTGTGTCCCCATCATTGTCTATGGCTGGCCACGTTTTCTTCAAGTAATTGTCAAAACCTAAAGAGGAAATATTCAGAAGCATCCCAAGCTCCTCAGCATCAAACTCCATCTCAAACCCCCTTACATTACTCTTGACCACTTTGCTATCAAATTGGAAGTTCGCATAGAACTCTACCACAGCAAGCACACTCACAGAAGGGAAAGCCTTGACAAATATGTGTTTCCATCCATGTTGCTCAAGATTTTCAACTAGCTGAGCCATCCCTTTCTCATCAATGTTTGCAAGAATCTTCTCATTCAGTACTTTTCTGTTCGTGAACTCAATGAGCTTATCAACCACAGTGGGCATACTCATTCCTTTGTTTCCTCTACTAGACCTTTTAGATGGGGTAACAGTCTTTATAGATTTGACAACCTTTCTCTTTTGTGTTGATGACTTTTCTGGCAGAACAGAATTAGACACATCTTCTACATCCAACTCAACAACAGGTTCCACAACTGAAATTTTCTTCCTTGACTTCTTGGCACCTCTGGACTCCTTAATGATTTGTTCATCAACAACCTTTCTTTTACTCCTCGTGAGAGGAGTTCTAGCAGGACGAGCCACTTCTTTTCTTGCTTGGATAATAGACTTTGTTGCTTTCACAGGGGTCTTCTTGTTATTCTTCCATACTGCAAATAAGGGCAAGTTGTCCTCATCACTGCTGACGTCCTCATCTCCAGTGAAAGGAGTTAATAAGGGACCAGTTTCTTCAGTCATTTTCTCTCCACTTGCTTCCTCTGAAGGGGCTATGAGAATATTCCCAATAGTCATAGAGCCTTCAGATTCCCCATTTGTATTCTCATTCTCTTCCTCACTCTCTTCATCCTCTCCTTCTCTGTCATTTACCTTTTCTTCATCCTCACCTTTACTCTCAGAATCACCTTCTTCCTCACTATTCTTTTCTTCCTCTCCATAATCATCCACTTGTTTAACTATCTTATCCCTGCCTCACTCTCCTTCTCCTCACCATAATCTCCCTCATTCTTGCTCTTTTTCTCATCATTAGCCATGTCCTAAGTCTGATGCTTCTCATGACTGGCCATCACTCCTCATTCTTCATTACCTTCATTATCATCCTCATCCTCAGTCCAGCTGAAAGAGAGACCATCAGAAGCCTCCTTTTGTATTAGTTCTTTACTACCTTCCCCCTCAACCATAGGCATAATATTAGTCGTATCTACCCTTTTCTCCAGAGTTGCTATGTTGGTGTCAACAGTAGGTTCATCCACTCGTGGTTTATCACTTGTGGGTGGGACATATCTAAAGGTGCAACATCTATAGCAGATACCAAAACATCTAACTTTGATGGAGAGAATTTTACCTGACTTCTAGCAATTGACATTGATCGCTCGTGAACCACAACTTCCTTAAAAATTGTGTCTACTTTAGCAACAGCATCAAGTACCACCTTGTCACTTTTGATATATTTTCTTGGAGTAGCCTTGATTTTTGTCTTAGAGGTATTTTTCAAAGAGGACACAGGTGCATGGGTGGTTGGTTTTGGAATTGTAGGCCCAGTAGATGTGGGAATGGTGGGTGCAATAAGAACAAGGGACAATTGTATAGGTATAATGGAGGATATAGATGGAGAAGGAGCAGGTGTGGGTGCAGGTTCACTTGATGGTTTTACACTTTTCTTTGATTTGGGCTTCATATTCTTGGATTTGGCTTAACTCTTGGATGATGATTTTGCTTTAGAAGAGGTATGGCTAGATTTAGGCATGGTGATGAGAATAAAATTTATGAAGGGAAAGGGAGAATTATTTCTTGATTCTTTCTTAGGGTTTGAGAGAACAGTGAAGTCTAAGAAACTGATCATAAGGGGCTTTTAAAGACGTAACTCCTGATTTGACTGGAAGAGAGACGGTAACTGAATTTGAGTTCTAACGGGTCTCTAATAATGGTTACTTTAACTGTTAGGATTTTTAGGAGTAATTAAACTCTAATTGCTCTAGGATTCCCCCTTAATCTTTCACTGAATGACAGCTAGAAGTGATGCTAATCAGGATTATGAAGTGTGAGCACAACAGTAATTTCAGATATTAAGCCCCAATGATTTAAGATTAGATGGCACATACCTGAGTCAAAGAACCAGCTCTTTAGTAATTCCTTATTCATTTTTGCAATAAAGCTTCAGCACTATAAGTTAGTATCATAAAACATAGTTATCAGCTAGACTTTTCTAGGCAAGTGTGTGTGCTTAAGACAAGTACGTAACTGAATCAAACACATTGTACTTGACTATCTACATCTAATTATACCTTTTCTAGCCAATCATTGGGGTTTAATCTAGTTAGAAGTACTAATTAGACCTAGTTCCAGTCTATTCCTTTTAAAGTGATCCCTACTCAGAGCTATAGTAAAAATATAAGCAATTTGGTCTTCAGTCTTACATAAGTTAATTGAGATATTCCCTTTTTTCAACATTGTCTCTGAGAAAGTGATGTCTAATGTCAATGTGTTTGGTTCTCTTGTGTTGACAGGGAGATTTAGCAATATTTATGGCACTAGTGTTGTCACAGAAAATAGGAACACAATCAACAAAAATATCATAGTCCCTTAGCTGTTGTCTTATCCATAGCAACTGAGCACAACAAGATGTTGCTGCCACATATTCAGTCTCAGTTGTATATAAGGCCATTGAGTTTTGCTTTTTTGTTCCACAAGACATCGGACAAGAACCAAGAAAATGTGTTGTTACTTAAGTGTTTTTCCTGTCAATATGAAAACCTGCATAGTAAGCATTAGCATAACCAACTAGATCAAAGCTATACCCTCTAGGATACCATAGACATAGATCAAGAGTCCCTTTAAGATATCTGAGTATCCTCTTGACAGCCTTCAGATGAGTCTCTTTGGGATTTGCCTGAAATCTTGCACATAATCCCACATTAAATACACTATCAGGCATGCTTGTTGTGAGATACAACAATGACCCAATCATTTCTCTACATAGCTTTTATTCAACACTTTTCCCTTTTTCATCAAGGTCCAGCTTTTTCACAATGGCAATGGGAGTGTCTATGGACTTAGAAGAGTCCATGTTGAATTTCTTCAGGAGTTCCTTATTTTTGTAGATGTATCATGGTTCTAGTAGGTGTTTACTTGATTTGTAATCCCAAGAAGAAGTTCAATTCACCCATCATGCTCATTTCAAATTCATTCCCTATCATCTCAAGAAATTCCTTGCACATTTCTTCATTAGTAGCTCCAAAGATAATGCCATCAACATATACTTGTACAATCAGAACATATTTGCCTTTGTTCCTCGGAAATAGTGTGTTGTCCACCTTTCCTCTTAGAAAGTTATTGGTTAAGAGGATTTTTGAGAGTCTTTCATACCATGCTCTTGGATCCTGTTTCAGTCCATATAGGGATTTATCTAACTTGAACACATAGTGAGGAAATTCTTCACTCTCAAACCCAGGAGGTTGTTTAACAAACACCTCCTCTTTTAGATTACCATTCAAGAATGCACTCTTTACATCCATCTGATACAGGGTAAACTCCATGTGTGCAGCAAAAGCTATTAGCATTCTTATAGCTTCAATTCTAGCTACAGGTGCAAATGTCTCATCATAGTCAATGCCTTCTTCTTGATTGTATCCCTGAACCACAAGTCTGGCCATGTTCCTTGTGATATTTCCTTGTTCATCTAGCTTGTTTTTGAACATCCATCTAGTACATATGACAGTTTTGTTCTTGGGTCTTTATACCAAGTGTCAGACCTTGCTTCTTTCAAACTTATTTAGCTCCTCTTGCATGGCTATAATCCAATCTGTATCCCTTAGAGCTTCATTTATGTTCTTAGGTTCAACTTGTGAGAGGAATATTGTAAGTGGACATATATTTCTCAGAGATGACCCGGTTTGCACTCTAGGATTAGGATAAGAGATTATGTTCTCAAGAGGATGTAAACTTTTATGTTTCCATGGCCTAATCTGCATTCCCAAAGATGGTTCACTCAAGGAATGACCCAAAGGAACATTGTCAGTAGGTATAGCTTTATCAGTCTGGTTCGCAGTTAGAGTAGTTCTCTCTTCTTCTTGTTCCTCGTGATCACTCTCAACTTCCTTAGGATCTCCTGATCCTTCTTCAGATTGAAGTTTAGGTTCCTTAGAAGCTCCTTCACCGGTGAGTCCTATGTCATAGTATTCATCCTGCAAGCCTTTCTCAGCCAAGTTGTTAGATTTATCAAAAATAACATGAATATTTTCTTCTACGCACATAGTTCTTTTATTAAAAAATTATAGGCTTTACTATGAAGAGTAACCCAAGAAAATTCCCTCATCACTTATGTCATCAAACTTACTTAGAGCTTCTTTACCATTATTGTGCACAAAACATTTGCACTCAAATGCTCTCAGGTGAGTGATGTTGGGCTTTCTCCCTCGAAGTAACTCATAGGGAATTTTCTTAAGAATAGGTCTAACCATACATCTGTTTAGCAAGTAGTAAGTAGTATTGAGTGCCTCAGCCCAGAAGCTCTTAGGCAGTCCACTAGCAATCAACATGGTCCTCCCTATGTCTTCTAGAGATCTATTCTTTCTTTCTACAATACCATTTTATTGTGGATTTCTAGGTGTAGATAAGTTATGATCAATGACATGCATGTTACAGAACTCAAGGAATTTAGAATTTTCAAACTCAATTCCATGGTCTGTTCTTATACTTAAAACATTAAAGCCCAGTTTATGTTGGATCATTCTGACAAACACACAGAACATATCAAAAGTTTCATCTTTATATCCAAAAAACAAAGTCCATGTATACCTAGAAAAGTCATCTACAATGACAAATGCATACCACTTGTCTCCTCTACTCCTCACTCTCATTGGTCCATATAGGTCCATGTGAAGAAGTTCTAGAGGTTTGGAGGTGTTGACAACCTTTTTAGATTTAAAAGGTGGCCTTACATGTTTCCCTCTAACACAGGCATCGCATACCTTGTCTGAGGTGAACTCAACTTTTGGTAGTCCAAGGACCAGGTCATTTGCTGCCAACTTGTTGTGTTGAGAAAGGCTGGCATGACCCAGTCTTCTATGCCATAACAATGGATTATCTTCCACTACATTTAAGCATGTGTGCTCACTCTGAGGAAGAGACATAATGGATATCTTGTAAATATTGTTATTTTTTTTTACCTTTTAACACAATTTCATCAGTATCAAGCTTAGTGACAGTGCAAATTTTGGAATTAAATTTTACCTCATATCCTTTATCACACATTTGAGAAATGCTAAGGATATTATTTTTGAGGCCTACAACATAATACACATCTTCTATAGCATGAGAGAGTGACTTACTAATACTTGTTATCTGGCCCTTTTTCCTATTTCCAAATGACACACTCCCTCCATGGAAGGCTGTCAGTGAGAGGATATTATTCTTTTCTTCAGTCATATGTCTTGAGCATCCACTATCTAGATACCAGTCTTGATTGTTTCCTCTCACTTTAACCTGCACCAGAAATCACAAGTTAGTCTTGGTAACCCAGACAAGCTTGGTCCTTTTTTTAATTTAAAAGGGGATGAATCAGATCACTTCTTGCCCAGAAGGGAAGAGGATTAATAGTTGTTTTCTTGTTAACCTTAATCCACTTAGTTTGGACAAAAGGTTTGGCTTTTGGTTCCTCTTCCTTCTTCCCATTTTTAGCAAGACCAAAAGTGTTCTTAAACTGATTATGAATTAAGGTAGGGCAAGTATCTCTAAAGTGACCTACCTTTCAACAATTAGTGCATATTTTGTTATCAGAAATTCCTACATACTTTAGCTCAAATTTGGAAATAGGTTTTCTATAGCCAATTCCTAATTTGTTAGTGTTGCAGTTTTCATTCAGCCAATTCAAAGCATCTGAGGATCTATTTCACTTGCTTGTCCTAGATAGTTCATAATTAGCCTTTTCTAGATTTTCTTGCAGAACTTTATTCCTATATTCAGTATCACAAAGATTAGATTTAGCCCTTTTTAGTTCCTTTTCAAGATTATCTTGCTAATCACTCATCTTTCTCTTACCAAGTATATCAGGTGACTTCTCATTTTTAGAAGTGAGCTTAAGAACCTGATTCTTAAGGTCTTTGACCTGTCCTTCAAGTTCAACTTTATCAATGACGCTTTTTGAGATCAAGTTTGACATATCAAAGGTTACTTATTAATCGATCATTTCTAGCACTCATTTTGTCCATTTCACTCATCATGGTCACAATTATGGCCATCGGTTATTTTTTAGACATAACACGATTGTTTTCTTTCAAGTTAGAGATACTTACCTGATTTATTTCATCTTCAGTATCTGAATCACTCATGGCCATCATTCCTATCACTTCTTCTATTTAGCTTTCTTTAATTACCATAAACGTCACTTCGATATTTCCATCTCCAAAATCAGCTTACAAGGTCCTCCATATATCATGGGCAGAGATACAAGAGGATACCTTGTAGAGAATTTTTCTGGGCAAACTTCTGTAGAGTAGGTTCTTTGCTTTAGCATTTTTTTGGATTAACTGACGATCTTCATCATCATATTCTTCTTATCTCTTGTTATATTTGTTACCTTCACCATCCATTTTGGTAGGGATGATTGGTCCATGATTGATAATTACCCATAGGTTATAGTCAGTGGCCTGAAGGAACGTTTCCATACGCATCTTCCATTCATCATAGTGATTTCCATCAAATAGAGGAGGTCTTCCAATGTGCATTCCAAGATGTACTGGAGGTTCTGTCTCCACTATCTGATGTCTATCAATTATAACATAGAGACTTATGGCCTCATCCTCCTTCTCTTCATCTTTATCACTTCCACATTCCTCATATGATGCTAGAAAGGCCTGCTTCATTGGTTCAGTGAATCCTTTACCTAGGATTTTTCCTTTGTTTGGATCTTTTTCTCTCATTTTTTTCCCATTTCTCCTTTTTAGCTCGTTCTTTCCTCCACTCAGTTTCCTGTATTGAGCAGTCTTTGACCATGTGGTCTAGCTTGCTACACTTGTAGCACCCATCATAAGTAGCTTTGTCGATCTGCTTAGGCTTGCCGTTGTACTCTATTTTATATGTATTTTTGGAGTTCTTCATGAACTTCTTGAACTTAGAAAACATTGCTAGGTCAGGATCATCGCTGTCAGATTCAACTTTCTCAGACGCCTTCAGGACCAAGCCTTATCCCTCTTTGGTTCTTTCGTACGCAGTTCTACATTTATATTTCATGAGTCTTTAAGTTTCCAACCAACTCATCAAGTGAGATCTTATCCAGCTCCTTGACTTCCTGAAAAGCTGTGACTTTTGATTCCCATGAAGCTAGAAGAATCCTTAGAACATTGCTAACCAACTCTTTTAAGGTAAACACCTTTCCAAGTGATTTCAGTTCATTTTTTATTATGGTAAACCTAGTCATCATCCCTGAATGGGCTCAGACCCCTTCATAGAGAAGAGCTAATAGTTTCTCATAAGTAATTCTATCCTTGATCTCTTCATTTGGTTTGTTCCTTCATGAGCAGTTTAGAGTGAATCTCAGATCTCATTTGTATTGGAACAAGCTGATATCCTATTGTACTTATCGGGACCAAGTCCACAGATAAGGATTTTCTTAGCCTTTGCATTCTTCTCCGTCATTTTGAAATCTGCTGCCACAAATTTAGAGGGGTCCTTAGGAACAGTTTTATTTTGAGAAGCAAGGTAAACATAACAATTTTTACGTGAAAAATCACCCGGCTCAAAGGGTGCAAAAACCACGACCTACTACGTAGGATTTTCAACTTCAACTTCACTAGAACAATGAGCCAAATGTATCGATTACAAAACTGTAACTCAATACTCTCTAGTACTCCTACTATAACTATTTGAATTACAAGTTACTCTAACTTGTAAAACAAACACTCACTCCAACTCACTAATTTTTTATGACACTTTGGTTACATCTTAATTTCCTAAAACACATTCACTAGACTGACTCAAGAAGAACACAACACTGGTACTCGACTTGAGTGTGAAAAATGTAGTTTTTTAGTTTATGTGCAAAAGGATAATCCCAGTAGTCCAGAAGGATAGTATTTAAGTTCCCTGGACTTCCAAATCTTCTAGGAGTCCTATGCATAGTCAGCTTCCCGTTTGATAGGACTCTGACTGCTCCAAGGACTCCACAAGTCTTGGGACTCTTGTTTCTCACTTATGCATGCGTATTTATTTGGGCAATAACCCTTATCATGTTTAGCAGTTATCTTCCAACAAACTCGGGTCTGAGTAACTTTGAGATAAAGTTATTGTCTTGCAAAGACGTACAATCATCAACCTTGAGGAGTTGGTCCTTAGCCCTGAGGGCTGGTTCTTAGAGCAGTTAAACAGCTACGTTGAGGACATGGTTCTGACAACATTTCATCTGAATAAACTTTATTAATCAAAATCAAAATCTCAATACTCAACAAAGGTTTCGAAAAGCTAAAATTCAAAACTTTTAAAAATAAAATTCAAAATTTGATCCGTAATCCAACCCAAACTAGATAGTTCGGACATACCAGGTTAGATATAATTAGAAATAAAGTTATCTAGGACAAAGTGGGCGTGGTTCCAGTGGAGGATAAGATGCGGGAGGTGAGACTTAGATGGTTCGGCCATGTGAAGAGAAGAGACACAGATGCACCGGTGAGGAGGTGTGAGAGGCTGGCATTGGAGGGCCAACAGAGAGGTAAAGGTAGGACAAAGAAGTATTTGGGGAGAGGTGATTAGGCGAGATATGACGTTGCTCCAGCTTTCCGAGGACATGACCATGGATAGGAAGGTGTGGAGGTTGACAACAAAGGTAAAGGGTTAGGTAGCCGAGCTTTGTCCGTGTTTGTAGCAGTAACTTTGATACATCATTTAGTGTCTTTTGTGTATTTTCGTATCGATAGACTTTTGTTATTACTTGTTAATGCCTTTGTTTCGATTTTCTGTTTGCATTTCTTATTGTTAGTTCTGTTAGTATTGTCACTGCGGTTTTCAGATTTGGTTTACTTGTTGTTGCCCTTCCATTTATCTTTCTTGAGCTGATAATTTACCGGAAACAACCTCTCTGCCTTTTTAAAGGTAGGGGTAAGGACCGCGTATACTCTAGCCTCCCGAGACCCCACTTTCCAAACCAAAAGAGGATTACGATCCTACGGCTAAAGCATTGTTTCGGCCCCTGCTTCTAGAAGAGTTGGTGCAAAAGATTGTGGGACTACACTAAGTATGTTGTTGTTGTAATCCAACCCAAACTAAAAATTCGAAAATTTTGAATTTCCATTTTGTCCAAACTATGCCCACCTCCGTTAAGAAAGTTGCAGAATTAAATAGAAGAAACTAGGGGAGCTTTTGTAACTAATCCAACTCCAAAAAGAAAAAAGAACAATTAAAATATGTGGGGTTCTAAACATTCAAGATTTCCAACTTAAATAAAATTTCGATAGATGGCTCAATCGTCCGGATTCAGTTTCTATTACTGCAAAGTTGTTTTCCTGAGCAACTTATGAATTTAAGTGATTTTTCTTATAAAGATGGTGTCCAGGACGCATCTACTACTTGGAGTAATCAACTGAATACCAGTACACACCTAGTTAGTTATTATAATTTTTTCTTTTTTCCATTTTCTAATTTGGTTGGGTGTGGGTCATGGGTTTATGTGGAATCTAAATTATGTCCACTTTTTTAGATTAACTTTTACTGTCTTTGTGGTCCGTGGAAGTAGTTAAAGATGCTGGATACGAGAAGATGAACTGTGTTGTAGGACGTGATGACTCTAAAGGTTAGTCTTGACTTTCTCATAAACTTGAAATATGGATTAATTGTTAGGTGGCTTTTCAAGTCCAGGAATTCATACCTTATAGATTTAGCTTGTTTTCTTGCTCTTAGAGTTGTCATTTCATTTATATTAGGAAGTGAATAATAGGATTACAGTCAACAAAAACGAGGACAACTAGGTGACGCGCATTCAAATTGATAACTGGCACTCTGGCTGATACACAAGGGAGGTTTTTGTAACTGATCCACATTTTTCTGTTTGTTAGTTTTCTTTTTGTTATCAGTTACTTGAGCTCAATTTGAAGTGCATGAGATCACAATGTGAAATTTGCTTCTGCAATCTGAATGTCAAAATTTGCTTCATTGTTTGTGCAATTATATTTCATTAATAGATTCAGTGATTCAGAAACTGGTAGTTCATTTCAAATATGTTTGATAAAGATTAGAACTATTTAACAACAATAACCTCTGTATTACATTTCTCGCAGAACATCCATCTTTTCTTTCATTGTTTGATTATTATCAATTTCTTAATCCCTGATCAATCCAATAACCTAAGATATTTCTCTTTTAGTTTTTTAATTGTATTCTTAGGTTTTCCCATTATTCAACCTATTGGAGCCATCATTTTAGTGATCAACCTGGTGCTGTTTAATGTAAAAATAATTTCCCAAGCTAATCTGGATGATTTTAGCTTGTGTCTACATTGGTCAATTCAACTAAAAAGACACCCTCCTTAAAATTTAAAAGAAGAGACCTTCCTTTAAATCTTATTTAGAGCGTGCTAAAGATTTTTCAGAGTACTCAATGATATGCGCAGATGCCGTCTAAGAGAAGTATTTTGGCTATTTGACAGCTATCTACCGAGCTGGAAGAGAAGTGTTGTACTAAAAGATATATAGTTAACTGTATTAAGGAAAATAATGAAAAGTTGCTCTTTTACTCATCAAGAAGAAAAATATCATAATGATACAAACTATTGAAACAGAAAAATGGAGAATACATCACTGATGTTCAGCTAAAAACATTAAAAACTCGTCTACTTTATTTATTTGTTTCAGAGCATGCTATCAGCTCGAGCTGGCAATCTTCTGAAGAAATTGATTGGTGGTGAAGGCATTTTGCTCCTGAATCTTGGGTGCCTTAGGTAAACCAGACCTGCAACTAGAGCTATGATTTTGAAAGGTGTCACATACAGTATCACTGCTGTGATAAGACAGAAGACTACGAAGAGGCTGGTTGCCCTTGGATCTCTCCAACTTAGCAGAGCCTGGAGTCTCTCTCCTTGAGTTGCCATGTCCCCGATGACCGTTTGGATTCTACCAGACACACTTCTAAGTCTGTCATACCTCATTTTAACTATATTCTCAGCCTTCGATGTGGGGAAAGTGTCAAACTCTTCGTCCAGTTCGTCTGGGTTAACTGCTTCAGCCCACGATAGTTTTGTGTCCATATGTGGAGGCTGCCTAGGTCTGGAGCGGTAGTTCCATATTCCAATGAGAAACATATAAAGGAATGTGGTTGGTAGTATTAACTCTGGGTAGCAGATCAATATGCAAAAGAGAACATGAACGAGCATAGTGGTGATTGGGTTCTTCCATTTGCAAACTTCTTCAAGCCACTTGCTCATGGAAATTACACCTGAGAACAGAGAAACAATTCTGAAGAAGTTAGCTTTACTTCTTCTCATGCTCCACATGTGGGAGTCTACATCCAGCATGTACTCCACAACCTCTTTGTGCAGTGGTGGCTCAGCTCGTCCGAGCCTCACAGCTACAATATTCATGGCCTGATATCTCAAACTGTCCACTTGGTTTACCGTGAAAGGATGTAGATAATGCATCTTTGGGAGCAAGGGATGGCCATAGAGATATATGATGTTTGCAAGAGACAAACAAGTAAATCTAAAAGCCAGTTGGAGTTCACCCATCTTCTTCACTCCAGATGGTTGTAAAACAAGAAGTGGGTAAGACATTGTATAAATTCGATCAGTTTCCAGTGTTGATAATCTGATCCTTACCTTACCAATCCGAGAGTCCTTTCCACCAGCTGAGTTCTCCCCTCCTAGGTGGCCGTTGTCGAAGACGCCCAATGTAATCACTGTACAGGGGTCATAAACCTCCCATGTGTATTGTTCGTTCCATTTGGGACTCAAGCTATCAAGTATAGTTCTGGTTCTTACCCATTTCAATCCATATTTAGCCACACAATAAGCATCTGTGGTTTTTCTGCCATCCTTAGGTTTCATAGGGACAAGCCCTTGTGCACTCAAGATGCCTACTTCCAGAATTCCAACTGGTTGCTTCCACAACTGCCTTGCTGTTGGCCGCTGATCGCTGATATACATTGTTGATTCATCTAGTACATGGTATCCACCTTCAAGGCAACCTCTGAGATGGATTCTTGTTGAAAACTTGAGTTCATTCCTCCTGTCTCCCTCTAGAACTCCGAACCCGAACCTTTCAAGATTGAACCAGCGAGAATGAACTGCCCGGTGATCCAATCGCTTCTCAAAGGTGTTAAGTGGCAAGACTATCCTCCCTGCAATCTCATCTTTGGAAGGATCGACCTTACATTCAATGGTAAGTACCAATTGCTCCTCAAATGGCTCTGCAACCACAAATAACAGGTCTTCATTCCAGAAAGGATTAGTTGTTCGTGTTTGGCATACTTTGGTCTTTAGTACCTGCTTCCCGACTTGAGCTTTCACAAATACCTGTGGGGGTTGGCTTTTGTCTTGGGATTCTACATCTTGCGCTTCAATGATATTGACTCTCAGGTACCACAGTTTAGGTGAAACATATACCTTTGATCTGACACTATGGACACCTTCTCCATGAACTGAAGCAGCATCTGCATGCCATGCTTCTGAGAAAGCTTCATCTGCTTGGGTTCCCATCCACACTGCAAGCATGACCTCTCCCCTGACTTTGCTCTCCCCTCGGCGATCCACTAATCTATACCACTGAGGTGCCAAAGGGCTGTCAGGTGGAACCCTTGTAGGAACTTCATTCATGTCAAAAACTACTTTCCCTAGATAATCATCTCTCTGCACCATCTCCTTGTCTCTTACAAAAACTTCGAGAATTGAAGACTGAATCTTCTCTTTTGAAAAAGCAAAGACTTGCTTCCATTCAGGGTTTACCTTCTTATCAAAGTGCTTTGTTTTGCCTTTATAGTTTCCAAGTTTCACCTCCACATATGGATCACAACTCCCTGTTACTGGATTTGGCGGTAGGTCTCTTGCTTTCACAACTCGAACATAAAGAAAATGCATCTGTTCAACAAGATCATAAGTGCTTGTGACTCGGTCACTGCTAATCCATCCACCTCCACCTCGAAATCCTCCGTGTGGCCACCGTTCCCCAAGTTGAGGTTTCGTTTCTTTGGCTTTATAGTCGTCTTCAGCGCCCATGGTTTCCCTTGTCTAGATCTTACGTGTTCCTTGAGGAACTAGAGACTTTTGTGTTTATAAGACTTGTAAAAATGATAGCAGCTTCAGCAAATTCACAATACCTGAAGGAAATGATTTGTTTGTATTAGAAAATGAATGGAACTCAGGACTGATGAACGATGCACTTGTTTGAGAACTGAGCTTCCTGTGAAGTCAGCCCTCAGGGTTTTACTATTTCACTCACCACCTTTTCCTGGAACTAGCTGAAATCTTGCCCTCTAGTGAATGTTGCTGATAGAAATTTTCTTCCTAATACTGGATGTTGAAGAAAAGGAAGAGTTCTTTCAGCTAGTTGGTATAAAGTTGGTGGTTTATTCGCAATCGTAAGTGAGGACTTCTGAATTTAATCCTGAGTTCAACCCTGTATTCTGCCAGCTGTTGGACTTTCTAAGCTGCTTTAGATTATAACAATGAAAAAATGGCCTTTGGTTAAAAAATGAGTTGATAATCATGACAGAAAAAAGCGAAAGCATTTTGTTGTTTGATTAGCAAATTATGAGTGTCTAAAGATTCTTGAAAGCATGCTGGTAGAAAGTACACTATGCCATTTGCTTCGTTTAAACGCATGAATTCCACTTAGATTAAGTACTTTCCGAGGTGTTGAAAATTCATATTTGGAAAAAGTAATCGGGTGGCGCATCTCTAATGACAAAATTAGTCTTTGTGGACTTGAAAAGAAGGGAATTTTTCCCTTTTTCTGATTATGATAAGCCTTTTAGACTTTTAATGTTCTCTGTACTTGCTTTCTAAGATTCTTTTAAGTTGCAAGATGCCTGAGTTCACCAGCACTTGTATTTCATACTGCTAATGTATGTTTTCAGCAGGAGCTAATGGGATTCCCAGAGATAAAGAAGAGCATTGGAGACTGAAGAAAAGTAATACAGAAGACTTATGGGTACTTGAGCATGTCTACAAAGATGCTTTTTATCCTTTATTCTCCAACTTTATTCTCTTATCTTTTATTCTGGCATCGATACTCTCTTTTTACTTGTTAAAGGAAAAATCAGAGATTCCTCCATTTTTTCACTTTCCTTTGTTAGTGTTTTCTAACTTATTTCTTGACGGTCTTTGTCTCAACCATGTTCTTTCCTCGCTCCTATTCATTAACAAAAAGTTGTGTTGTTGTAATTAGCAGTACACAGATATCAGATTTCAGTTAAGTGTAGCAAGAGTCTATGCAATGAGAAAGACTGTTAAAACTTGGTCAGGGTCAAAAGAAATTGGAACTGGATATATCGTAGTTCAGGGTCAAAAGAAATGCCTCGAGGAGGGAAAATAAAAAGAGATTGTTATGTAAATTCACTTGATGAAAGTGACTGAGAAGTTAGCTTTTTCGGGGTCTTCAGAAGAATCAGAAGTGTAATTTGATCAATAGTATTAAACTTAATCAAAAGATATAAATAAGTTTCTCTCTTGTGCAGTAATGTCGAACCCTTCACATAACCAAATATATTGGAATCAATTATTATTTTATAGATTGATTAAACATCAAAATTAAGTACGGAGTGAATTTTAGGGGAGAATTGATTGGAAAAAGTAGGTTTCACAAATAGAAACATGGAATTGCATGCTTTGAGGTATTGTTTAATGAAACTCTATAATTGGAAGTGTTTGAAAACAAAATTCCAAATGACAATTAGGAATTCCACATAAAATCAGAGGCATTCATGTGAACAACTTGCCTGGGAGATATAATTTGCATGTCAGCTCGGTCATTTGCGTGAAGCTCTGTAATGCAATCTTATAAAACAGAACCACAATTTGAAAGAATTGAGAGAAGTTATTTGATTTGATTTGAGAAGAGTAGAGAGAGGAAAAAAGGAAACTTCATAACCCTTTTATTAAAGTGGAAAATAATTTTCCTCCTATATATTTTATTTCTCTTCATTTGGTACAAATCAAACGCTGATGATAGCGCTCGATTTGAGAGGCTAGATCAAGCTAAACCTGCTTGGTATTTGTTTACCCGTAAAACTGCTTGGTACAGTTGAATTTATAGCGTGGTTTATACACAAGCGAATCGGTTTGATCCAAAACTAATAAAGAAATAAGAACAAAAATAAGATTAACGACTGAAATTAAAGGAGATAGCAAGCTTGATTCTGTGCTCGGCCTTTCCGGGAGCAAAAGTAAAAGCAGTGATAAAACAATGATAGAACTATTTTGATTGAGCGTAAAATAATAAGCTAAAGCTTTTGTATGCAGAATCTTTTTCTCCCTTACAAGAGTTGCCAATCCTGTTATTTATAGCTATCCTTAGGGAGACAAGATCCTAAAATCAAACTCCTCTTGAATGAGAATAGAAACGTCATTGTTGAGTGCATAACGATTGGCTTTGAATGCAGATATTCTCTGTAACGGCTTCTCATTAAATGCTATCCGATGTCAAGCTTCTGAATATTTACCATCGGTTGTGCTTCCTTCGGGATCCATCCTGTACCGGTTACACATTTCGTACCCGGTGCCAAATATTTGCTGACTCATCTTTTGCATGTCTTAGGTTCCACGTGTCACCTTGCTATTTGACCACCATTTATAAATCAATTTTTCCCATACAAATAGTCCCCCTACTTTCTGGTAACGCAACTCAGTGTTGCTGGGAAGTAGATGAGTATTCCTTTCTTGGCGGGAAAGTTCCTGAACGATCTCTAACACTTGAAGAAATGCACATCTCTTCACATTTAATACCCCGAATACGTGTTTTTGCGTGATTCAGCAAGTATTTTCGCCGGTTTTCAAAGTAATCATGACCATGATTTTTGCCATCTATAACTTCTATGCTACTCATCATTTTTCTTATTCGCTTTCACTACTTTCACAATCTTTTCTCCCTTTCTGAGTTTCCTTAGAACATCCAACTTTCTCAGCAAGAACCTCTTCACTGATCTTTTACCACCATGTCTTCTTACACTGCTAACTTTGGAGAAACTGGCCTTCTCTTCGGCGGAGGCCCAAAGAAAAACAAAGCTAAAGAGGTTGATGTCGAATCTGAACCTCCAACCGTAAACGCCAACATACCACTCCATTTTAGCACTGCATTCGATCTCCAAGAGTAGAACGCACCTACAAATTCCCAAAGCAACAGGTTTTAGCCCATTCGTAGGTATCCTTCCTCCATTCGCCCTTCTAGTATCCCTACTGTGAAGGAGGACTGCAACTGCTCCCATTTCAAAATCCTTGCCCCAAATGGGGTAGAACGAGTTACCTACTTCATAGAGGGATTTACATATGTCTATACATATCCCTTTACTTTGGGTCCCTTCATCTTGGGGTCAAGTGAAGGACTTGAACCAATAATTCTAGAATTTTGTCACCGGTACCAAGTCTGCTTGGCACAAGTAGGCCCATCCATATGGCATACGGTGGTATGCCTTCATCAATTGTACATCGAGACCGGAGAAACCCTAACCCTAACCTAGATATTACAACTCCGGAATCCCGATAGTGGAAAGAAATGGCTCCCAAATACTGGTGGAGAGATAAAAACCATGGTGTGCAAAATTCCTCTTTCTTTTAATCTTAATAGTTTAAAAGCAATTTACTAATCGTCTTTTTGCTTGTGTAGGGCTTCCGAGGGGTTCTGTCGTGTGCCCTGATGTCGACGTTCTTGATGACCCCGAGGAGGCCGAGAGGTGCTGCAGAATACCCTCAACCAAATCAGGGCTCGTGGATCTGCTCGAGCCTCCGGTGAGGGTGCCTCCTCTCGGAGTCCCCAGTCCAAGGATAAGAAACCGAAGAGGAGATGTTCCTCTTCGGCTGGGACTTAGGAGAAGAGAATGATGAAGAGGTTTCCCTTCAAAGAAGAAAAAGATCTTTATGAGCTCAACCAGATACTCAGCCGGGGGAGCTCCAAAACCCACCAGCAGAAGAAGTTCAGGCGCTTTAGGGGAGATGGGAGAATGGACTTGGTTGAGAATAACGATTCGCACTTTCCGACCCCCGTTGCCATCTCCAGTAAGAGGAACTCGGCCCCTGACCTCCTTCTGCCATCAACCTCTGAGCAAGCAACAACTACCATTCCTTCTGCCGCAACTGCTTCTTCTTCATCTACACTGACAACTCCATACCCACCGACACCAATTGTTCCTTCACCATCAGCTCCAACTGCATCCCTTCCACCGACATTAGTTGAGCAAGCAGGGAATGCCTCTTCTTCACGATTTCCTCACCACGGGAACTTAGGGAACACTTACACGACACCTTCTCACGATCCTCGAGAAAGGCGAAGCACCACTCATTCGGTTTCAAAAGAGTGCCATGTTCTCTCCAAGATGGTGGAGCTTGCCAATTATATGAAGTCGCTGGCTTCAGTGAAGGATTGAAAAAAGATGGGCTCTCTTTCTGGGGAGTGCCTTATAAACAACAACATGCACTGTCCAGCGCAGGTATCATCCTAAGTTCCTCCTAGCTTCTTTTTTATTTATATCTGTTGATAATAACATTGGTTCTAATCTTTTTAGGCCAACCTCCTTGATTCTGAGGGCCTACAAAGGTTGATCTTAGATAAACAAAAACTGGCTTCCGAGCGGGATCGACTTTTGGCTGAAAGAAATTAACTCGCTGAGCGCCTCCCGATGTTGGAGGCAAGAGTTTCACAGATGAACGAGCTTGAGGCTCGATTACAGCAAACGGAGCAAGATAAAATGGCCCACATCCAAGAAGCTGCCCAATTGCATAAAGATTCAGAGAGGCTAAGGCTAAGTGGGTCAAACTTCAGGATGTTGTAACCGCCACTTTCAAGCGCGAGTCTGCCTTTGAGGAACAAGTTAATAACTTGAGGGACAACTTATGCTTAAAATCGAGGAGTCTAATGATGCCGAGGAGAATAGGGACAAAATGAAAGAGAGGCTAAAGAGAGCCATGGAGCAAATGCCCGGAACCGACAGCAACACAGCCTTTTTCCATCTGGGGAAATGAAGTCTCTTCTCTCCCTTCGGGTTCTGGGAGCAAAGAATAATGTTTAATTTTTTATTTTATCTTTTCTAATTATTCCAAAACATTTTACTAAGTTTGGCACTGTAATAAATAAAAGAACTTTTTTGCTTAAGTGTTGTGCAAAAATATCCTTTTTACGTATAATTGATAAAGCTTTGGGAATATTTTTGCATCCGATAGCTTTTAGTTCTGGGAATAAGCACTTTCGGAATCTACCCTTTACTGTAAGGGTTTCATAAGAGAGGGCACTTATATTTACGGTGATCTTGAAGAGGACGTTCCTGTTCATTACGGTACAAGCATTTGAAGTTTTTTGCTTACTCTCAAATGATAAAATAAATTAACTTATCATCTGGACAAGAAATATGATAAGAATAAAAGGACTTTGATTTATTCCCTATATCTTTAAAAGTAAATTTACACAAACATTCATTTGCTTAAGTAAAATTGCTGATATATGTGGCTAACTTGTACAACTTATTTCTATGGGGCTGATCATGCAATCCTCGGTCCTGATAAGACATTAATCCCGGTTCTACATGTCCCATGTTTTCGTGGCATTCTTGGTGCCTGTCACAACCCAAAATCCTTCCTTAGGAGTCGTGATGACACCTAGTCTCTAAGACTAGGTAAGCCTAACACTTACTGAATTAATAAGTGATTTTAACCAAACAACTATTAAGCATGAACCAAATATCTCTATATAAAGCCAACAATCCCAACATGATATACAACATCCCAAAACCAGTAGTACAAGTCATAAGCTCTACTGCGTTCACTAGAAAATCCCTAAGTACAATTGTTTCGGAATAGAAATAAATAGTACAAAATAAACTTCAGAAGGTGACTCCGAGGCCTGCGAACGCGATGATAGGTATACCTTAAAGTCTCCACAGCAATATCTGATCAGCTATCTAATGATCAACAAACTCCAAAGTACCTGGATCTGCACAAAAATATGCAAAAGCATAGCATGAGTACACCACGGCGGTACCCAATAAGTATCAAAACTAACCTCGGTGGAGTAGTGATGAGGAACAGTCAAGACACCTACTAGACATAATAAACTATACAAGTATGAATATAAAACTAACAAGGAACAATATAAAGCTAAACATGGTAAGAATGATTCTACAATACTTGCAATAAGAACTAGAACAACAATTAACAACAAGGAGCAGTAGATAATAACGCCGTAAAGTAAGAAGAATACAGTTAAAGTCCGGTGAAACCAAGTAAGGAAAAATAGGTAACAACCCAATAAACAACTACTTTCATACAAGATTATACAGGAATTTTCCCAAGGTGCTACACTTCATAACCACAATTCACGGGTCCCAAGTCACGAACCCTAATCACTTGATATCTTGAGCCCACATTAAAATTCACAACCATGCGGACAACTCACGTGCTAAGGGAGTGACAATATCTCATATCCGCATGGATAACTCACGTTCTAGCAATAACAATACCTCATAACTGCACGGACAACTCACGTTCCAACAGCAGAAATATCTTATATCTACACGGACAACTCACATGCCAATAGTATAACTCTCACATAGAAGGCAAATATACGAGAATACATGTAAATGATCAATAAACATCAGGTTCCATCTTCTTAAACCGATATGAGTGATTAATTACGTGTATGATTGTGCAAGTGTTCTATCACAACTCGAGTCAACAAGTAAGAGCAGAGATAACGAATGGCACATAGGAAAAAGCGTAAAATGCATGACTCACACAAAGTAGGCACACCATACACAAATATCATCAATAACAATGCCCCCAGGTCATCACAAATCATCCCCGACATAGCCCCTCTTGTCTCGCTACGTGCGCAATAATAAAGTAAATGCCCGCCTTGTCTCGTCACACGCGCATAATAATATCCCCGTATTGTCTCTCCACATGCGCAAACCCGCATATATATAGCATGCCTTGTCACGCCGCATGTGCAAATATCAATAATAATAATAATAATAATAATAATAATAATAATAATAATAATAATAATAATAATAATAATAATAATAATAATGATAATAATAATAATAATAATAATAATAATAATAATAATAATAATAATAATAATAATAATAATAATAATAATAATAATAATAATAATAATAGCAGCATGGAAAACTCATGTGTGAACGCCCCGACAATCCTCTCAACAGTATCACGTGTGCCAAAAACTTAACAACATAATATAACAGCTTACACCATATGTGCCCATATGCCACAATATTTCCTTAAAACAATTCCCCACAACCACACATATCCCTCGGCTCAACAATACTGAATACAACAATAATAACACGAGAGTACGGCAAGTAAATCAACACAAGAATTACAAAACACAATGAAACGGAAGAACGAGCTCATAATGAAAGACATGACAAATAATAATGGTTTTCAAATAAGAATAACTCAACAATGGGAGAGATAATGTATAACAACGATATCAAATAAGAGTAACTTAACAATAGGAGAGACAACATGTAACAATGATTTCAAATAAGTACAACTCAATGATAAGAGAGATAATCAACTATGGAAGAGATAACAATAACTTCAATTAAGTAAAATCAACTACAAAAAAGATAACGTGACAATAAAAGAAGCAACAACTTCAATTAAGGCATATAAGGGTATATTTGGCAATAAAAGGTAGAACATGAACCAATCAACTTCAAATAAGACATATAGGATAAATTTAGCGATGGAGGATATAACATGATGAGACAACTTCATTTTAATGTACATAAGAACCTAAGATTCTAAACCGGTCAATTTCCACATATAAGCCATATACACACTCGTCACCTCGTGTACACGTCTTTCACGTATTTCAAATAGTGCAAACAACCAATCCCTACGGGGTAGTTCCCCCACACAACGTTCTGCAAGATACTTACCTCAAAATCACTCAATCAATACTCTAAAATAACTTTCCCTTTTACAATTCACCTCCGCTTGGCTCAAATCTAACCATAATCGACTCAATAACAACAAATAATGCAAGAGAAATCAAATCAATAATTAAAGCTATGATCTTTACATAATTCCTCAAAAGTCAACAAAAGCCAACTACGGGCTCTCCCGGTCAAAACCCGTATCCAAAGGTAGATTCCGACTACCCATAACCCCATGAGTTTATATATGTGATTAGTTTCAAAATCTAAGTCCAAACCGACTCTCAAAACGCAGATTCTTATGTTTCAAAAATTTGACAAAGTTTCATTAATTTTCACTTTGATTCTCATAATATTGATGTTAAAGCTCACATATAATCATGTAAAATAGTTGGAAATTAAACAAAATAATTTACCCAATGATTATAGATGAAAATCCCTCTTCAAAATTGCTTCCTACCGAGTATAGGGTTCCAAAATATGAAAATGAGACTAAAATTCCTGTCCCTCAGCTCCAGGTGTAGATGTCGAAAATTTGACCTGGGTTCGCAAATATGAACCCCGCAAATGCGAAGAAATCATCGCAAAAGCGAAACTCTTCATATCCCTGCTATCATCGCAAATGCGACGACTGTTTCACAATTGCGAACATTGGACCATCGCAGATCATAATGATCACAAATGCGATCACTGCTAAGCCCAGCTCCCATTCGCAAATGAGAACACAAGGTTCACAAATGAGATCCCAGCAAACTCATGACAAACATCACAAATGTGACTCATATCTCGCAATTGCGAGATGTGAAGCTTCTGTGCAAAATCAACAGTACTTAAACTCTATCAAACACTCTACAACGCAATCGAAACTCACCCGAGCCCTCGGGACTCCAAAACAAGCATCAACACAAATCTAAAGACATAAAACAAACTGGCTCGCGCGATCAAATCATCAAAATAACATCCGAAACCACGAATCGAACCTCCAAAATACATGAAATCAACATGAAACTCAAGAACTTCTAGAAACATAACCGCGCGTCCGATTCAAATCAAATCAACTCAGAATGATGCTAAACTTTGTGGACAAGTTCCAAATGAAGAAATGGACCTATTCCAAGTCACGAAATAGAAATCCAAACAATATATCTATAAAGTCAACCTACGGTCAAACTTATCAAAATTTTAAGTCTTTAAATTGCCAACTTCAGACAAAATAACACAAATCAATCTACAGACCTCCGAATTCAATTTCGGATATACGCCTAAGTCCAAAATCACGATACGAACCTATAGTATCCATCAAAACACCGCTATGGGGTCATTTTCACAAAATTCAAACCTCGGCCAATATTTTTAACTTAAGCTTCTAAAGTGAGAATCACTCATCCAAATTCATCCTGAAACATACGAAATTCAAATCCGACCATGCACACAAGTAATAATACACAATATGAAGTTATTCAAGACCCCGAACCACTGAATGGATCGCTAAAGCTCAAAATGATCGGTTGGGTCATTACAGTACCGTACCATGTATTACTCCCCAAGTGTTTGAATGCTAAGTATGAGAATTCAAACACTGGAGGTCTTGCATTTCCCGTAGGACTTTTCTTTGTTTTATACCTTATACTGCTATTTCATCGGCGGAGACAACTTGTGAATGGTTAAACAATCTGTTTGAGTTTTTGGAGGCGAGATTCACCATCGAACCAAATATTATTTAACCATCCACAAGCTGTTTACAACACGAGCTCGTGGACGTTGATCCCATCAGTGGAAGAACTTTATTACTATGATATTAAAGGTCTTTCCTTTGTTGATTGATGATCTCTCCTTTATAGTATGCTTTACGTTATTGCCTCGTTAAAAACCTTACCAGAAAAATCCGATTGGGACAAAAACTAGTCGAAGGGAAAAAGAGTGCAACACATACTTTCAAAACCAGCAAGGATCTTTAGCAATAATGCCTTATGAGGTGATTCATGTTCCAATTTCTCGGTAATTTGACTCCATCTTGATTTTCTAATTCGTATGAGCCTTTACTGGTTATAGCTAAAACCCGGTAAGGTCCTTCCCACGTTGGTCCCAGCTTCCCAGTGTTGATTTCTCAAGAACTTTGAGTAAATTTCCTTAGAACCAGATCTCCAACTTTGAAATATTAGAGGTTTGCCCTACAATTGTAATACCTTATGTGCTACCGTCCTCACGTATGCCAGGTTCCAGTGTTCTTCGAGCAAACTAGCTTCACAATAAACGCTTTATTTTTTTTTCTTCACTTTCTCGGGAAAACCTCAAGGTTGGATCCCCCACTTCCACCAGTATCAAAGCCTTTGAGCCGTATACGAGCGAAAAGGGTGTTTCACCCGTGCCCGACTTTGTCGTGGTCCGGTATGCCCATAAAACACCAGGTAACTCATCTAGCCACTTGCCCTAAGTATCTTATAACTTCTTTTTAAGGGTTTGAATAATTACCTTGTTGGTTGATTCCGCCTTCCTGTTAGCACTCGGGTGGTATGACGAAGAAGTAATCCGTTTGATATTCAACCTTTCCCAGAACTTTATAACTTTTGAACTTACAAATCGGGGCCCGTTGTCACAAGTAATACCCTTTGGTATTACAAACTGGCAAATTATGTGGTCCCATATGAAGTCAATCACTTCATGTTCCCCGATCTATTATTAAGGACCTGCTTCAACCCATTTAGTGAAATAATCAGTTAAAACTAAAAGGAATCTTACCTTCCCGGGGCCCATGGTAAAGGACCAACTATGTCCATCCCCCATTTCATGAATGGTCACGGGAACACCACCGAATGCAAAAGTATTGCTGGTTGATGCACTAATTGTGCATGACATTGACATTTGTCCAACTTTTGTACGAATGTCTTTGCCTCCTGTTCCATTCGGGGCCAATAATAGTCAGCCCTCACCAACTTGAGAACTAATAAGTCTGCACCAAAATGGTTTTCGCAGACTCCTTTGAGGACTTCTCTCATCACGTAGTCTGCCTTCGAGGCTCCTAGACACCGACCTAGTAGTCCTTGGAATGATCTCATGTATAACTGTCCATCAACGAGGCAGTAGTGAGTTGTGTTGGTCCGCTGTGCCCTGAACGCTTTTTGGTCTTCGGGTGGTTTACCATGTCTGAGATATTCAATGAACTCGTTTCTCCAGTCCCAAATTAAGTTGTTGAATTGACTTCGCAATAGCCGTCCACATCCAAAATCAAATGCAACAATTGGACGACCATACCAGAATCAAATCCTTTCATCTTCGTGGACGACCCCAAATTAGCCAATGCATTTGCTTCCACATTTTCTTCCCTCAGAATGTGGATGATTGACCATTCTCTGAATTGAGCAAGTAATGCTTGAACCTTGTTCAAGTACTGTTGCATACGCTCTTCCTTTGTGTCGAAAATCCCATACACTTGTTTACCACCAGCTGGGAGTTGCATTTTATCTCGATGACCTCGGAACCTATTCCCCTAGCTAGTTCAAGTCTTGCAACCAAAGCCTCATATTCAACTTCATTGTTAGTTAACGGTATAGTTCTAATGGCTTGCCTTAGGGTCTCCCCCGAGGGCGTGATTAAAACTACCCCAAGACCGGACCCTTTTACGTTAGAGGCTCCATCCTTAAACAAGGTCCAAATTGCTAATGTCATCCCCGACACCAGCACTGCTTCCTTAGCAGCCAAAGACATTAATCCTGAACTGAAATCATCCACGATCGGCCAAAACTTGTGACTTAATTGTAGTCCTTAGTTTATACTCAATGTCGAATTTTCTAACTTCAACTGTCCACTTAGCCAAATGGCCTGACAACTCAGGCTTGTGAAGGACATTCCTTAAGGGAAAGGTTGCCACGATGACTATTAGGTGACACTGAAAATAAGGCCTAAGATTTCAGGAGGCAACTACGAGAGCTAAGGCCAGCTTTTCAAGGTGCAGATAACGAGTCTCCGCTCCTGATAATAGTTTGCTAACATAGTAAATAGGGAATTGCGTACCTTCTTCTTTACGAACCAAAATGGCACTTAACGCTACTTCCGAGACCGCTAGGTAAATTAGCAGTTCCTCACCTTCTTCCGATTTTGCCAGCAACGGAGGGCTAGATAGGTATCTTTTTAGGTCCTTTAGTGCCTGTTGGCATTTTTGAGTCCCCACAAAGTCGTTCTTCTTTTTCAAAAGTGAAAAGAAGTGATGGCACTTTTTTGAGGACGTTGATATGAGCCTGCTTAGAGCCGCCAACCTACCAGTCAACCTCTGTACTTCTTTCACACTTGTTAGCTGATCTGAGATGTCCTCTATGGATTTGATCTTATCAGGGTTTTCCTTAATCCCTCTTTGCGAGACCAGAAACCCCAAAACTTTATCGGAGCCTACCCCGAAGGCACAATTCTCCGGGTTGAGTTTCATGTTGTACTTCCTTAGAATGTTGAAAGTTTCTTGGCGATGTTTCAGATGATCTCCTGCATTTAGAGACTTAACTAACATGTCATCAATATACACTTCCATCATTTTACCTATCTGCTTTTTGAACATCTTATAACGAGCCTCTGGTAAGTAGATCCGACATTTTTAAGCCTAAAAGGCATCAAATTATAACAATATGTGCTGAAGTTTGTGATGAAAGAAGTTTTTTCTTGATTTTCCGGGTTCATCCTGATCTGGTTATACCCGGAATAAGCATCAATAAAACTCATCAACTCATGCCTGGTCATAACATCAATCATTTGATCAATGTTTGGCAATGGGAAAGAGTGTTTGGGGTACGCCTTATTCAAATCCTTGTAGTTTACACACATCCTAAATTTGTTATTCTTTTTAGGCACTACTACTACATTAGCTAGCCAATTCAAATACTTAACTTCTCGGATTGAACCGATATTGAGGAGTTGGGTTACCTCTTCTTTTACAAACTTGTTTCTGACCTCTGGTATTGGGCATTTCATTTGCCATACCGGTGGGAAATTCGGATCCAGACTTAGTTTGTAGACCGCTACTTAAAATGGAATACCTTCCATATCCGAGTGCGACCACGTAAAGCAATCAATTTTAGCTTTAAGAAAATTTATACGTTCTAACATGAGTTCGGGATTTAACCCCGTTCCCAAATGAATCTTTCTTCCAAAAAACTCTTCAAACAAAGCGACTTGCTTGAGATCTTCTCGGTCGATTTGGTTGCATACGTCTCCTCCGGTACCTGAAAAGACCTCGGAACCTAATAGGATTCCAATGACTCCCTGCCTTTATCATCTTCATTCGAAAAGGTAGAAGGCATTGGTTCTTGTAATTGCTATTTGTTGGATTCTCTATACTTGCTGTTGGAAATGGCTATGGAGTTCATCTCCCTTGTCGTCGGTTGGTCTCCTCTTATCTGTTTGATCCTCCCAGGTGTCGAAAACTTCAATAATTGATGATACGTCGAGGGCACAACCTTCATCTCGTGTATCCACGGCCTTTCCGAGGATTACAATGTAACCCATGTCGCCATCTACAACTTCGAACATGGTGGTCTTTGTTACACCTTCGGCGTGAGTGGGTAGCAGAATCTCTCCTCGGGTTGTCACGCTTGTCAGATTGAAGCCATCTAGGAGCTTTGTCGCTGGAATGATGAACTCGGTTAATTTCGCTTGCTCCAGAACTCTCCATTGTTTGATGTTGGCTAAACTTTCTGGATCAGCCAAAACACGCTTAATTTTAAAATCTAAAATATTGAGAGAGATTACCAAAGCATCATTGTGTGGCAAGTCCGTCAGCGTCCTCTTACATGGAGGTGATGTCATCTTTCGAGACTTCCCGGACCCTCTTACCAGGAGTAACCGATATCTTCGTTTTCTTTGTTGCCGAAAATGTTACCCCATAGATTTTATTCCCACCGAAGATCATGTTGATAGTCATCCATGGTGATCCTACTATCAGTATTGATGGCTCCGCATCGTCCCAGCTCCGATCATAGTTGGTTTTGGCACGATCACTTAAAATTTCCCAAAGATAGCCATTCTTTAACAACATTCTCACCTCCTCACGAAGATGTCGGCAGTCCCTAGTTCTATGGTCGTGAGTCCCATGGAATTCACACCATACATTCCTCTGTTTAGGATCCGATCGGATTCGTTTTGGAAATCGTGACTCCTTGATGTTTCTCATTGCCGACACTAGCTCTACCAGGTTGATGTTGAAGTTTTAATCAGATAACCTGGGATATGCGAGATCACGGGATCCCCGTGCCTCTTTCCGCGATTCGTCCTTATGTTGGAGGCGAACCTATCTGATAACTGATACCCTTTACCGCTACATCCATTAATCCTCTCGTATGGTAGAAACCGGCCCCTAGAAGACCTCCGATCTGTATCAAAGTCCTTTTTAAACATGTCATGATTGTATCGCGACCCCGACCTTTGGATGACACTGTAGAGCCAGGTTGATCATCTTCTATCGTTTTCTTTGACTCGTAGTGGTTATGGACATCCGCCTATGTGGTTGCTTGAAACTCGAGCAAGCTCTCCTTCAGTTTTCGGAAGGCATAAAAACTTAGTGGATTTAGACCCTTCGTGAATGCCTCCGTTGCCCATTCATCCGGAACCGCTGGTAACATCATCTTTTCTTTTTGGAACCGAATCATGAATTATCGCAGCAGCTAGGATTAGCCTTGCGAAATTCTGAATATATCTGTCTTTCTGGCCTGGATCATTCTTGCCCCGTCATGAGCTTTGATGAACGAATCTGCAAGCATTTCAAAAGAATCGACTGAATGCTCGGGTAAGAGGGAATACCATGTCAGGACCCCCTTCGCGAAGGTTTCACCAGACTTCTTCAACAAAACGACTCGATCTCATGTTGATCCAAGTCGTTTCCTTTCACTATCGTGGTGTAGGTCGTGATGTGCTCCTACGGATCCGAAGTCCCATCATACTTTGATATGTCCGGCATCTTGAATCTCTTCGGGGATAACTCTGGTGCCGCACTTGGTTTAAACATCAATTGCGTGTACTTTTTTGAATATTGACCCTTTAACATCGGCGGCGCGCCAGAAATCTGATCCATCCGAGCATGAAACTCCTTAGCGTTCTGATCCATTCGTTTATTCATCTCTCTCATGAATCTCATGATCTTGATTTTTAAAGGATCATTCAAGTTATTGTTCCCCGATCCACTACCGGTACCTCCAGCTCCGTCAAAACCGACCTCATCCCTTGGAGTGTTGTTATCGGTCCTTTATGTTGTCTGATTTATGGGAGCATTGTGATGAACTGGGGCTCTTCCATTAGCATTGGTGGAAGCACCCCATAATGAACTGGGGCTCATCCTATTGGAGCTCATCCTACTTTTACATAAAACAAAATTCCCATCAATGTGTATGACAAGAATAGAAAAATAAAAATCGTGATAAAAGTAAAAGGGAAGGTTTACGCGTGATATATTCCAAGAAAGAGTTATCTTATTTCCTTACCGAACTCCTTACTTCGGTAAGCAAATATATAACTAGGCTCTACTTCGTAACCTTTTCCAGGTTTCATTATCTCATACAGAGGATTAAGGCTGCATTTTATGGAGTCAATAGGTCTTTTGTTTATGAATCAATTTATTCTTTACATATATATTGTTAAAAGGGGGCAAGGAAGGTCCAATTGAGTAACAATGACAATGAAATCATTGAAAATGACCTCGTGCTGTCGTATGTTGCAATTGGACTGTGACCTTTTCTTAGTTGGTTGTCCTTTCAAAGAAGAATTAATTCCATTTAACACGGGCTAATGACACAATACCCACAAAAATAAAATTATTTATTTATTTCTATCCATTTACTTTTCTATTCATCAAACTAATTATCTTTCCTACCCATGGTAGCTTCTGTGAGTAATTTTCTCTTTTTCTCATTTTTTTAAATTTCTCTGCTTCTTTTTTTCCCCATCTTTTCTTTCTTTTCTCCTTTTCTTTTTTCTCATTTTCTTCTTATTTTTTTTCCTTTTCTGTTCATTTATTTTTTCCCCAAATCATCTTACTATTATTATTACCATAATTTAATTTTACACTCAAATTTGGCTCCTTCTTTCTTTTGTTTTTCTTTTGTTTTTCTTTTTTTTTTATTTTCTTTATTTCTTGTTTCTTTTCTAATTTTATTTAACTCCTTTTTCTTTTATTTATTTTTTCTCTTCATAATCTTATTTTATTTATTTATTTTTTGCTCTTTTTTTTATTATTCTTATTTTTTCATACAATAAGAAAAGATAACTGATATAGTAAATATTTGTTCACTTTTTTTTTAATATAACTGGTATAATATACATTTTATCTTTTTTCTTATTGTCTTTCTTGTTAATTCAATTATTATAACAACTTATATATTATAACTGTTTTCTCTTTTTTTTTGCTTTCATTTTCTTTTTTTAAAATATCATTTATTATTATTTCAAATTATTTTTATTTCCTTTTTTTCATAATCTAATTCTGCACACATTATTGGCTCCTTTATAGAAAATAATTTACTTTAGCATATAGTATATCAAATATATTAGTAGCAATTGAAGTATATTATTATAGTATACTATGACACCCATATGCTATATATTATATACTGAAAAGGTTATGATATCGAGAACTCTATTAGAAAATTGAAAAAGGACCCACTGAATATTTTTTGAAAAATTTAACAAGTACTAAATTTAACTATATTCTTACATTATACCATATACTGTAGTGGTATACTATTGCAATAAATTATACACTATTGAATTAAATATTATATACGAAAATGGTATATAGTATATTATTTTGATATATAATACAAATTGGTCTTCTTAGCTAGTTCAACTCAATTTCAACCTATATTTCAAATATTTACTCCAAAATTTCTACCAAATTGACTCAAACTTTAGCTACAAACTCCAATTAAATATATCAAACTAAATATTTTGGTTTAAGAAAAAAGTTGAAAAAGAACTTAATGAAAATTTTAAAAAATTCTAAAAGGACAAAATTGTAATAGTATATTGTTACATTATATAGTATACTGTAACAATATATCGTTGGAATGAACTGTATACCAAAATGGTATATAGTATATCATTTTGGTATATAGTACAAATTCTTCTTTGCCAGTTCAATGCAATAAGTTATACACCATTGAATTAAATATTATATACCAAAATGGTATATTGTATGTAATTTTGGTATATAATACAAATTGGCCTTCGTCACGAGTTCAACTCAATTTTAACCTAAATTTCAAAAATTTACTCGAGAATTTCTACCAAATCGACTCAAACTTTAACCACAAACTCCAATCAATTATTTTAAACTAAATATTTTGGTTTAAGAAACAAATTGAAAAATATGAGAACTCCGTTGAAAAGTTAAAAAAGAACTCAATAAAAAATTTTAAAAATTCTAAAAGGACCAAATTGTTATAGTATATTGTTATATTATATAGTATACTGTAACAATATATCGTTGGAATGAACTACATACCAAAATAGTATATAGTATATCATTTTGGTATATAATACAAATTCTTTTTCGTCAAATCAACACAATAAATTATACACTATTGAATTAAATATTATATACCAAAATGATATATAGTATATTATTTGGTATATAATACAAATTTATCTTTTTCGCTAGTTCAACTAAATCTCAACCTAAATTTTAAAAATTTACTCCAGAATTTTCACTAAATTGGCTCAAACTTTAGCCATAACCTCCAATAAAATATTATTATAGTATACTGTTGTAGCATATTGTATATTGTTATAGCATGTTGTTATAGATTCAAGAGCTTCAAGCTCCACAATGATGGGTTTTAAAACACACAAATATTCAGATCTGGAGTTTAGAAGAAAGAAAAAGACTTTAAAAAGAAAATATTTAAAAAAATTATTTTATCAAACCACAAAGAAAATGCAAAATCCGAACAAATATGAGATTTAGAGAAAAGCTATGAAGTGATATGAAAAATAAATAGATTAAATGGGTTTTGCAAACATATGTAAAAATAAATTATTAATTTTCCGTTCTTTAAAGATTTAACATGAGATACAGCTAGCAAGGCATCACCCTTTCATGTATTAGCAATACTAGAATCATAGTTGACTCATTATTGAAGTTTTAGAGATTTTTTATTTTTTGATTTAAGTTATATACATTTACAATAATATAAACACATTTTATACTATTAGTGTAATATTTATTTGTTATATAACTTATGTTTATTGTAATTTTATTAGGTTACTATTGATATTTATCATAAAAATTATTTGCATAACTAATTTATAAATGTCGTGATTTTGCATATTGTAGAAATAAACTCCTTTTAATTTTAAAAAATAAAGATAAAATAATATAGGTACACTAAACTTCCTTTTTATAGGTAAATGCTTGCATAATGAAATAGTAGAATTTTATATGAAGAGCTTTACATTTACCACGGACCCTTTACTATTGAATCAAGGGAAAAACATGGGAAAGGGGAATGGGTAGGCGTGTAATAAACTTAGACCTTATGGGTAAAAATTATAAATAGTTTGAAGATGGGCAAAAGCGGGTAAATAATTTGTCTTTTGTAGGCATATAGTGTAGTTTCCCCCTTAAAACAGAAATGTGCTGTCGTAAAATATGGGACCTAGTAAGATTATTTTTGTTTAGGCTTTCTGTTCGGACCAAATGTTCTTGGGCTTGAATTATTTTTCAATTACTTTAAGGGAATATTGGCACAAAGGTACTGGGAATTCTTATGCAAATGTACAGCCCAAACAAACAGTTTACACCCTGTATAACCCTAATTATTTACACTTAGATTAGCCAATAGTATATGTTTAACTTGAATTTCATGATGCGAAATCTCTTTCAATATTATTTCTTTACCTTCTTCCCCAAGCTACCATAGAACCATTTTATTTTTTATTTTTAAAATCTATATTATATGATGAATAAAAGTATATATTCACTTTTATACACTCTGATAAATTACATATACATTATATATACACCCTTATATATTATTATACATTACATATACAATATATAATGTATAAATAATATATCTTCTTTGTATAACCATGTATAAATAATGTATTTACACTGTATAACAATGTATATTAGATCATTACACATTGAGGATAAACTTATGTGAAGCCCTTTATTCTAATCTTTAGAAAAATTCATCTTCATTTTGCTACAAAAAAGAAGCTCATTCAATAGCTCAATCGCTATAAGTTTTCATATTTACATTTTGTATTAACAAACGGGTCTTGCAAAAGAGAAAAAAAGTAAAAGAAAAAACCAAGTAAGAAAAAGAAAAGGGAAAGAAAAAGGATGACATGAGAAAGCTTGTAGCAAAAAATAGAAAGAAAAAAAAAGAAGTAAGAAAGATTGACGAAAAGAGAAAGATATGAGAATATGGGGCATGGGGGTTGGCGAGAAAAGAAAGAAAGAGAACAAGGTTTTCTGTTTTGGAAAGAAAGTGGATATTTACCCTTAAAAATGTTATCGGGAACTTTGAATTGGAGAGAGAAGGCGAGAGAGAAAAGGGCGTGGGAGTTGAAAACGTGCGAAAAAGATTTTTAAAAAAGTGAAAACTGTTATAAAATAAATACTATAAAGTAAATAAATCGAAGATAAGTATAGAGAGAGATTGATATTTTTATTTAACTTCAAACTCATATATATAATGAATTGAAATCTCTTCTATTTATAGAAAAAAAAGGAGCTGCTATGTAAGCTGCTACTGCAAGCTGCTACTCCAAGCTGCTGTATAAGCTGCTACTGCAAGCTGCTACTGCAAGCTGCTGTGTAAACTTCTTGTAAGCTGTTATTGTACCATCTATAGATAATCTTTCTACATGAGTAATATTTATCCACAACGGAGTGCTGAAATGATAAGCTTCTTCAGGAGGCTTATTTCCAATAGAGTATTAAATAGATAAATATATTTACGGCGGAGTCTAATATGGATAAACTTCTTCAGGAAGTTTATTTACAACGGAGTACTAAATGGACATCCATAATATAATATATTTATAACACTCCCCCTTGGATGTTCATTAAAAGATAATGTGCCTCATTAAAACCCTAACAAAGAAAATCCCGTAGGAAAAAATTCTTGTATGGTACTGATAGGGGGTTGTGGATGTCGGGCTTGTTTGATAGTTCTCTCTTGTGTTTTTCTTTGCATATTCAGTCATATTCGCGTCGTGCTTATTGGGTTTTAGTTTGTGAGGTGTGTGCCTAGGTGGCGTTAGATGTAATTTGTTGATTCGAGTGAATAGTTGTGAGGTCTTCATGTTTATTTGCATCGTTGTCAGTGTTGTGAAGGTTTGAAATAGTGTTCTAACGGATGTGAGGCCAATTGCTGGTGCTGGATTTGGTTATGGGCAGCTGCTGTGGCTAGGGTTGTTGTTAATGGCATATGTGTGATGTGTTACATCGAGTGGTGGTGCACTGTGGGCGTAGGCATAAGTTGTTGTAGCTGGTTGAGGTTGGTACCGTGTGTTGATGCGGGAATCAGGTCTTTTGGGAATGATCGAATGATGAGAAATTTGGTTCTAAGGCTTATTGGTATTGGCGGAAGGGACAAATGTCAGTTGAGATAGTGTTGTCGGGCCTATGTAGATTGGGGTGATGTGGGATCACCCGTGGGTGTATGTATGGTAAGTTTACTCAGTGATTGATGACTTCGGTATGGTTCTTGGCACGTTCGAGGACGAAAGATTGTTTAAGATGGGGAGAATATAACGACCCGACAGGTCGTTTTGAGAATTAAAGTCCGGTTCGACGGTATAAGGTCTCGAGCAACTTCGTATTATGTGTTATGACTTGCGTGTATGGCCGAGTTTAATTTTCGGATGTTTCGGGGTCAATTTGGAAGAAGGATTCTTGTTTTAGAAGCTTAAGGGATAAGAGTTGACCAAAATTTGACGTTTGTATAGACGACTCCAGAATGGGGTTTTAACGGTTCCAATAGTTTCGTATGGAGATTTTGGACTTAGGCGTGCATCCGAATTTGGATTTGGAGGTCCGTAGGCTAATTTGAAGCATTTCAGCAAAAATTGGAAAGTTTAAGTTTTGGAAGGTTGAAAGGTTTGACCGAGAGTTGACTTTGGTGATATCGGGATCGGATTGCAATTCCAAGAGTTGGATTAGCTCCGTTATGTCATTTGGGACTTGCATTCAAAATTCAGCGTCATTCCGGGTTGATTTGATATGTTTCGGCACGAGTTTGGAAGTTGGAAGATTTGAACGTTCATAAGTTCGATTCGAGGTGCGATTTATAGTTTCGACGTTTTTTGATGTGATTTGAGGCCTCAACTAAGTTCGTTTCGTATTTTAGGATGTGTTGGTATATTTGGTTGAGGTCCCGGGGGGCCTCAGGTGGATTTCAGATGGTTAATGGTTTAGATGTTGGACTTAGGAATTTCTGGGTTGCTGGTTCTGATGCGTTGCACCTGCGAGTTTTGGTGCGTAGGTGCGTGACCGCTTTTTTGAGAGTTTGGTCGCTTCTGCAACATTGGTGCTACCCTGTTGAATCGCCTCTGCGACTGGAGGACTGCAGGTGCGAGGACGCATCTGCAGAATGTGGATCGCAGATGCGCGTTGGAGGCTCCAGGTGATGTCCGCTTCTGCGGAGTTTGAGACGCTGCTGCGCAATCGCAGATATGCAACTGTGGTCGCAGGTGCGATCCCTGTGTAGGAAAGTGAAGACCGCAAATGCGGAGAATTATCTCGCACCAGCGAAAGCGCAGGTGCACGTGTATGTCTGCAAATGCGGATGTTTTGGGCAGAATCACATATATGTCGAGGGTTTGATATTTTTTTAACATACGTTGAGTTCTAGACCTCAGTTTTGGGAGATTTTTTGTGGGTTTTTCAAGCAACTCATTGGGGTAAGTGTTCTCTACCCGAATCTTGTTATATTTTATGAATCCATTGCTATTTTCATCATTTAATTAGTGAATTATGTTGGAAATTTGGGAAAAATTTGTAAAATCTTTCAAAATGTAAAATGATGATTTGAACGTCGAATTGAGGACGAAATTGATAATTTTGGTATGGTTGAACTCAATATCGTATGGGTGTTCGGTTTTATGTAATTTTGGTTGGGTTCCGAGACGCGGGCCCGGGTCGCCTTTTTGGTGCGATTTTTTAATTCTTAGCTAAGATCATTATTCATTATTTAAATTAGTTTCCTATAGTTATAATTATAGTATGAAATTATTTTGTCTAGATTCGATCCGTTCAGAGTTGGAAATAGAGGGAAAAGGCCTTATAATTGATTGATTGAGAGTGATTTGAGGTAAGTATCTTGCCTAACTTTGTATGGGGGAAAATACCCCTTAGGAATTGAGTCTTTGGTGCTAATTGTGTCATGTGAAGTCCGTGTACACGAGGTGACGAGTATGTGCTCGGGCTTATTTGTGGAAAGTTGATCTTTTAGGGCTCTTAGGTTCTTATGCTCATTAGATATGAAGTTGTTTTGTTATGTTAAGTTCCCTATTTACTAGTTTCACCTCTACGTGTCTTAATTGGAATTAATTGCTTCCATATTCCACTCCTATTGCCTATTTGACTCTTGTGTGCCTTAACTGAAGTTGTTGCTTCTTCGATTGTCATGCTATCCTTTCCTAATTTCTTAACCTTAATTGGAATTAGTATTATCTCTTCTATAATTATAAATCCTTAATTGAGGTTATGATTATCTTTTCTGTTGCTTATCCTTAATTGAATTTGTTGTACCTCTTTTGTAATTGCTAAACCCTAAATGAAGCTAGTTATCCTTGATCGTAGTGGCCTCATCCTTACTGGGTACCGCTGTGGTGTACTCATACTATACTTCTGCATATTTTGTGCAGATCAATGTATTTCGAAGTTGGTCGATCTCCAGCTAGCTATATGGATCTTGCTGTGGAGACTCAAGGTAAACCTGCTACCTCTGAGTCACCTTCTGATATTGTACTTGCACTGTTTTATCTTTATTTCGAAACAGTTGTATTTGTAGGTTTTCTAGCAAACTCAGTAGAGCTTATGACTTGTACTACCGGTTTTGGAAATTGTAAGTTGTGTAATAAGGTTCTATTTCATAATTATTAATTATTGGTCAAATTCTTCTATTAATTCAGTAAGTGTTAGGCTTACCTAGACTTAGAGATTAGGTGACGTCACGACATTCTACGGAGGGAAATTTGGGTCGTGACAATACATGAACAGATTAAAATTATAAAGCTACCAAGATCGAGTGACAGCTATGATCGGAACGCAGGTACATTTTTAGATCCAGCTCACACCGTGCACAGCAACATCAACATCCAACATCTGCGCGCAAGTTGCAGAAGTGTAGTATGAGTACAACCGACCAAATGCATTCAATAAGTAACAAACCTAACCTTAGGTTGAAAGTAGTGACGAGCTGAGACAAAGTTCAAAGTCCAACACCAATAGCCAACAACATCTCATAACAATATAATAAAAGTGGTACAGAAAATAACTCAGAGATATAATGTTCAGCTCGTTCACAGTTCCGGAAAATAGGCATGCTTTTCAAGTATAACAGTGAAAACCTAAATCTTTTACCGAAAGCACCAAAATATTAGTAAGTTCGTAAAATCATGATTTTCTTTCCAAAACGTTTCAACAGGTAAATGTTTCATTATCAAATGGCATGAGAAAAAGTACATCTTTATGCCTACATGTCAATGTGTACGAGAAGTCATGAATGACGTGAAATCGTACAACATGAGGAAAAATGCATCTCTATGCCAGTATGTCAAGTGTGCATGTCGAATGCAGTACAACATAATGAATAACCATATGCATACTCTCAGAGTATCAATCCACTCAGTCTTCCCAGTCACTTAGTCCTCCCAAACACTCAGTCCTCCCAATCACTCGGCACTCGCACTCGCACTCAATAGGTACCTGTGCTCACTGTGGGTGTGCAGACTCCGGAGGGGCTCCTTCAGCCCAAGCGCTATAATGAGCCAATCATGGCATGAATCTGCACGGACAACTCACGTGATGTACGAACAACTTACGTTCCATAGTATCAATATATGAATCCGCACGGACAACTCACCTGCTATAGTATCAATAACCTCACAATCAGGCCCTCGGCCTCACTCAGTCATCAATCTCTCCAATCTCTCATGCTCACAATGTCATGAAACTAGCCCAAAATGATGATATGATGTATCAATAAATAATAACAGAGACTGAGATATGATATGCAATGAATGTATATGACTGAGTACGAAATTACAATTTAAACATATAACTTGATAGCAAAAATGACCTCAGTGGGTCCCAATAATACCAGCATTTTTCTAAGCATGATTTCTAACATGAGTCACATCACAGTTTCTCTAACACATGAAAAATACATGGAAAAATACAAGTTAATTGACTGCACAACTCTACGGAATCGACTGAGTCTCGATTTCTACGGTGCACGCCCACACGCCCCTCACCTAGCATGTGCGTCACCTCCAAACAAATCACATAACACGTATAATCAGGGTTCATACCCTCAGCTCCAAGTTTAGAAGTGTTACTTACCTCGAACAAGCCAAATCCAATACCGAGCAAGCCACGATGCTTCAAAAATGCCATCCCGCTCATACCGACCTCTGAACGACTCAAAACTCGCCAAAAGCAACTCAAATATATCAAATAATGCCAAAGAAAACAAACCTAATCGATAAAGGTCGAATCTTTAGTCAAAAGCCCAAAATCAACCCAAAAGTCCAACCCGGGCCCACTCCTCGGAACTCAATGGAATATATAAAATCTGACAACTCATTCAATTACGAGTCCAACCATACTAGTTTCACTCAAATCCGACTCCGAATCGATGTTCAAAACTCAAAAACTCACTCTATGGAACTTTAGGCTAAAACCCCCAATTTCTCTTTAAAATTCGTAATCCAATTAACAAAAACGAAGATAGAATCACGAAATATAATCAAAACTGAGTATAAAACATTTACCCCAATCCTTGTGATGAAATTTGCCTCCAAAATCGCTTCACTCCGAGCCCCAAATCGCAAAATATGATAAAAGAACCAAAAAACCTCGATCTATAGCTTCTGCCCCATATTTCCACATATGCGGTCAAATTGTCGCATCTGCGGAAAAATCTCGCTTTTTGCGAAGCCCTATGAAGACCAACCCTTTTGCACCTGTGGAGTTTTTTCGCTTCTGCGCACACGTAGGTGCGCCAACCAACTCACGCTTCTGCGGCTAAACTTACGCTTCTGCGGATGCGCAGATGCGCCCTTAATTCCGCTTATGCTATCTTCCTCGCCCAGGTCTCACCTCACTTCTGCGGCCCCTTTATCGCTTCTGCGACCATCACACCTGCACGAACCAGCTATAGGTGCGATCACACCAGATCCAGTTTCTCTTCAGCAATGCAACATGAAACGAAATTATCTCAACCTCATCCAAAACTCACCCGGGCCACCCGAGACCCCGTACGAATATACCAACAAGTCCTATAACATAATGTGTACCTTCTCGAGGCCTCACATCATGCATAACAACATCAAAAAGACGAATCGCACCTCAATTTGAACTCAAATGAACTTTGAACTTCCAAAACTCGCGCAGAAACATATCAAATAAACCCGGAATGAACCCAAATTTTGCACACAAGTACCAAATAACATAATGAAGCTATTCCAATTCCCGGAACCTCAATCCGAATCCGATATCCTCAAATTCAACTCTCGGTCAAACTCATGAACTTTCCGAATCGTCAAATTTCCAACTATCGCCAATTAGTGCCGAATCCTTCTAGAAATATTCAAATGCAACTCTGGGCATACGTCCGAGTCCAATATCACTACCCAGACCTAACGGAACCATCAAAACTCTAATCCGAGGTCAAACACTAAAAGTCAAACTTGATCAACTCTTCCAACTTAAAGCTTAAATCATGAAATTCATTCTTCCAAATCGATTCCGATTAACCTGAAAACAAAAACCGACGATTCACACAAGTCATAATACATCATACGGAGCTACACATGGCCTCAAACTACCAAGCAGAGTGCAAATGGTCAAAATGACCGGTCATGTCATTACATCCTTCCCCACTTAAACATACATTCGTCCTCGAACGTGCCTAGAGTCATTTCAAAGCCATCAAATCACCGTGAAACCTTACCACGAACATACTTGGGGGTGATCCCACATCACCCTATTCCATATAGGCCTGACACGCAACCGAACTAAAGATTATTACTTCAACCTTAGCCCGTAAACCACATAATCCAATTTCCAACATCCGAAATTTCCTATAAGATCTGAATCTCGCATCTACATACTGTATAAGTCTAAACAAGCTGTATCAAGTCATAACCATAACCCAAGATATAATCATAGGATATACCGCATAACTCGCGTACTTGTAGCAATAACTTTTGATCACAATAAATGCTCAAAACAAACCCAGTACCGGTAATAAATCTCATATCCAACAAAACATCATTCTAAAACCTTCATACACTGCCAATGAAGAAAGATGCACGCAGAAACTCATAACCACTTATCGGATCAACAAGTCATGGGGCTCCCTCTCCTTTGCCAAGAACTATAGCCAATTTCTGAGCCGATTAACGACATTTTCCTTTCAAATATACCGCAATCAAATCCGATAGCACCCATTCTAGGTCCGACAACCTCCGATTATCAAATACAAGCTACTCTACTGATATGCCACACCAATACTACACGGAGCCACAAATCGTGCAATTCGTGCACCAATACGCAATCATTCAATGTACTCAATCATGGAAACTGACTCGAATGAGAGAACCGTCTCGCAAGTTCAATAAGTACCACCACAATGTAATGCTAAGAACCCATTACACACAGTAGAAACCAAAACACACGAATCTATCATAAAGGATCATATCCCATCATAACCCCGCTGCAATACGTGACCCATCCAAATACCGATCTATATGAAATACCTCGAGCCCCAAAGCTCATATAAACAACCATAGGCAATTCGACACCAAGTATACAAGTGCATGACCATAACCATGGAGAAGCAAACAACACAATATACCATAGCCTGGAAAGACCATAACCAAGGCGCAATCAACCATTTCACACCACAATCACCATCTCGCTCGAATCCCGCTATAAGGCCCAAATAGAACCTATCCATGTGTGCATATAACCAACGAATCACAACCCCTCATAGTATGGAAGAATAACACATAGATCATATCAGAACACGAATAAGCTCAACTCTAATCGAATGACACATCCCTCAACAGTAGTAGTACGAAGTCAACCAATCCGACCCGGTGTAGAATACACACCCTCATTAGGCCTACCAATGGGCCCCTAGATCAATCCTGGTCATCCACAAATAGATACATAACCCTCCGAAAGTCCACAATGACTGAACTATAATACATACTATCATCTGGCTAGCTTTGGCCACATCTTCATAATCCACAACCACGAAACAGTCTGTTTCTGAGAACTCCCGATCTCCAAATCCATATAACACACGAATCACCATATCCGATCCCAACTCCACCATCTGAATGTCTAACACATCTCTTACACACAATCATCCCACGAGGAATACTTCTATGATTCTTCCGTGCCACATAGCAAAATCTGATATTTACAGTAGATCAACTAGGCGAGCACCGCAACACCAATGAAGCATCTGTAAATCAAAATATTGTGCGCCTTCTGAAATGTACCCTCTACTCATATAATACCAATCAGTGCCCACATCCTAATTCGTTTGTATTGCATAAGAATTTATGATCTTTCCTTCAAAACTAACCCGTGACCTTGCACATGCAAATCTCCATCCCACTCAACACACCGCATCTATCATGCCATCATATGAAAAGTACGTAAATCTCATCATCAACTTTGAGTCTAGCAGAAATATATACCCGATCAGTCAGAAATCTTCCATTTGATCCTATCCAAGAGAAAATCACAATACGCAACATGCTCCTCATGCTGGTAGGAAATATCTATCTCAAGCCATTTTAGAAACCATCAAGAACTCTTCGAAACCCATTTGCCCATAACCAAACCATCAGAACTGAGTCTCTCTAACTCAACCAAGCCACGTAAGTAGCCAAACCCAAGAGTATTAACACCAAAACACCTGTAGCGCCTCACCACATCATAAGTACCCAAAGAAACGATCATATCTATTTCCTTGCTGATCCAACCTACTACCAAGTTGTACTATTTCTCTGAGTTCTGTCCGAATTATCCTCAAGTTGACACTCCTCCTTGTCATAATACCATGATTCTCAAACAAAGCTCACCCCACGATATCCTAGAATAAAACCACACTTCCCTAGGGCCCATAAGCCGTTGTATTCCCTCTTAAGCACCCCAAAAGTACCACCATCGAGACACCCACTCCGAAGAGTCATGTGAACCTGAAACTATTTCCTTTACCTTCCTGATACTGAAATGTAGAATTCATAGTGATACACAAATACCATGAGTCCCGATACCATCCGACGCAAATCTCAGAGTCTAGCCATATATAAATCTGAATAAATTCTCAACTACTATATATAATTCTTGAACCCATTAGTTCCTTCTTGAAAGTCATCCATTCTGCTCAAATATCAATTGCGCTGCCCAAACGGGCCAAACGATCTGTGCCCCATTAGCACAACACCACCCAAAGAAGTAATCCGCACCTTTAAGTAACCGAGCAATTTCCTACTCCACGCGCACTACATCCTTCACGAATAACAACTCAATCATCTCATGATTCCCATATACCCATAAAGTGTAACATATCTCATATCCCGAAATTTCTTTACTCGAGTCATCCTCGATCTCAACCTCTGCAAGTCATAACCGATCCACAAGTATGCCTCAGACCAAAACCAATACAACACGTAACTGTGCAATCAAATCATCGATAGCAGACTCCCCCACTTAGCTCAATGCCATAGAATAGAACATCTGATAACTCATAGTACCCATACTCTATTACTGCCATAATATCGCAGGGAGATTCAACTAAATCCTTCATAAACTCACATAACACAAATCATATAGTACCTCAAATCATCTACTAAGCTCGCATACATCCACATGATGATCATGTCGACTTTCTCAACAAAATTCAAATTCAAATCTCAACACATATACCCGCTGGTTGAAAGGAAACTCTCCACACAACATTATAAGGATCACACCTCCGTAGATTACTCCGCAAGAGATAACCCACCTGTTTAGCCCCAATTCGGCATCTTGCTATACCCTTTCATAGGCACAACCACTACGCAATCACTTAATCTTCATGAGTCTGAACTCATCAACAAGGCAAGAAAATCTACTTCGTTACACAAATGAAATAACAGGAATGAATCCCTCAAAACCCTTAATAACTCAAGCCTGTATGAAATATCCACAGAAATCGAACATCCAATAGTCCTTCTCAAATCTCAAGTAAAGTCTTCCCGTCACATTCAACCTATCTAAACACATCCCGCAGTCACATGCTACACATCATATAGCCATCCAACCACTCATCGAGCTACAAATTCTACTCATGGGGACTTTACCGGACATATAAGTCCAAAAGCACGTGCTCACACAACCGAAATCCCCGTGCTCAAGCTACAGTCATAACCTGGCCTCAAGTCTTCCAGACAGGCCCATCATCAACACTCAGAAATCATATCTCGCACCTCATCCATGGAATCACAAGTCAGCGATGCACGACTGATATCGAGCGCTCACATGCGTGGAAGGAATTCAAAGAGTTACGCTTCAAGCTGAATCAATATCACACGATAAGGAAAGAAAGATGGGAAATTTATCCTAAATGCCCCGTAGCCTCTCGAAGATAGGTATGGACGTCATCATACCGATCCGCAAGACTCTACTAGGCACTTGCTCATGACTTGAAGAACCTATGAACCTAGAGCTCTGATACCAACTTGTCACGACCCAAAATATAACTAGTCGTGATGGTACCTGATCCAACCCGTCAGGTAAGCCAATTAACAACTATCCAATTTAATGAGATTTATTAAGAAAAGAAATGATAATACAACTGTTTTTATACAAGAATTTCCCAAGGACTGGTAGTACAAATCATGAGCTTCTAAGATTTAGAATTTACAAAGCTAGTATGAAATAAAGTACATCATCTGTCTGAAATATACATAAAAAGATTAAAATTCTAAAGCTACCAAGATCGAGTGACAGCTATGACCGGAACGCAGGTACATCTTCAGATCTAGCTCACACCGTGCACAGCAACATCAGCATCCAACATCTGCGTGCAAGGTGCAGAAGTGTAGTATGAGTACAACCGACCACATGTATTCAATAAGTAACAAACCTAACCTTAGGTTGAAAGTAGTGACGAGCTGAGACAAAGGTCAAAGTCCAACACCAATAGCCAACAACATCTCATAACAATATAATAAAAGTGGTACAGAAAATAACTGAGAGATATAATGTTCAGCTCGTTCACAGTTCCGGAAAATAGGCATGCTTTTCAAGTATAATAGTGGAAGCCCAAATCTTTTACCGAAAGCATCAAAATATTAGTAAGTTTGTAAAATCGTGATTTTCTTTCCAAAACTTTTCAACATGTAAATGTTTCATTATCAAATGGCATGAGAAAAAGTACATCTCTATGCCTACATTTCAATGTGTATGAGAAATCATGAATGGCGTGATAACGTACAACATGAGGAAAAATGCATCTCTATGCCTGTTTGTTAAGTGTGCATGTCGAATGCAGTACAACATAGTTAATAAAAATATGCATACTCTCAGAGTATCAATAAACCCAGTCCTCCCAGTCACTCAGTCCTCCCAATCACTCGGCACTCGCGCTCGGCACTCGCACTCGCATTCAATAGGTACCTTCGCTCACTATGGGTGTGCAGACTCCGGAGGAGCTCCTTCAGCCCAAGCGCTATAATGAGCCAATCATGGCATGAATCCGCACGGATAACTCACGTTCTGCACAGACAACTCACATGCTGCATGGACAACTCACGTGCCATAGTATCAATATCTGGATCCGCACGGACAACTCACGTGCTGCACGGACAACTCACGTGCCATAGTATCGATATCTGGATCCGCACGAACAACTCACATGCTATAGTATCAATAACCTCATAATCAGGCCCCGACCTCACTCAGTCATCAATCTCTCTAGTCTCTCGGGCTCACAATGTCATGAAACTAGCCCAAAATGATGATATGATATATCAATAAATAACAACAGAGACTGAGATATGATATGCAATGAATGCATATGACTGAGTACGAAATTACAATTTAAACATATAACTCGACAGCATAAATGACCTCAGTGGGTCCCAATAATACCAACATTTTCCTAAGCATGATTTCTAACATAAGTCACAACCCAGTGTCTCTAACACATGAAAAATACATGGAAAAATACAAGTTAATTGACTACACAGCTCTATAGAATTGACTGAGTCTCGACTACGGTGCACGCCCACATGCCCGTCACCTAGCATGTGCATCACCTCCAAACAAATCGCATAATATGTATAGTCAGGGTTCATACCCTCAACTCCAAGTTTAGAAGTCTTACTTACCTCGAACAAGCCAAATCCAATACCGAGCTAGCTATACGATGCTCCAAAAATGCCATCCCGTGCATACCGACCTCCGAACGGCTCGAAACTAGCAAAAAGCAACTCAAATTCATAAAATAATGGGAAAGTGAAGAATCTCAATCAATAAAGGTCGAATCTTTAGTCAAAAGCCCAAAATCAACCCAAAAGTTCAACCCGGGGCCGCATCTCGGAGCTCGACAAAACTTATAAAATCCGATAACCCATTCAATTACGAGTCCAACTATACTAGTTTCAGTCAAATCCGACTCTAAATCGATGTTGAAAACTCAAAAACTCACTCTATGGAACTTTAGGCTAAAACCCCCAATTTCTCTTTAAATTTCATATTCCAATTAACAAAAACGAAGATAGAATCACGAAATATAATCAAAACCGAGTGTAAAACACTTACCTAAATCCTTGTGATGAAATTTGCCTCCAAAATCGCTTCACTCCGAGCCCCAAATCTCAAAATATGATAAAAGAACCAAAAGTCTCAATTTATAGCTTCTGCCCAGCATTTTCGCATATGTGGTTAAATTGTCGCATCCGCGACCTCCGCTTATACGGAAAAATCTCACTTCTGCGAAGCCCTATGAAGACCAGCCCTTCCGCACCTGTGAACCTGCGGAGTTTTGCCGTTTATGCGCATACGCAGGTGCGCCAACCAACTCACGCTTCTGCGCCACAGGCCGCTTCTGGGGTTAAACTTACGCTTCTACGGACGCGCAGATGTGCCCTTAATTCCGCTTCTGCGATCTTCCTCACCCAGGTCTCAACTCGCTTCAGCGACCCCTTTATCACTTCAGCGACTATCGCACATGCGCGAACCAGCCACATGTGTGATCACACCAGATCCAGTTCCTCTTCAGCAATGCAATATGAAACGAAATGATCTGAACCTTGTCCGAAACTCACTCGGGACACTCGGGACCCGTCCGAATATACCAACAAGTCCTATAACATAACGCGGACCTTCTCGAGGCCTCAAATTATGCATAACAATATCGAAACGACGAATCACACCTCAATTCGAACTCTAATGAACTTTGCACTTTCAACTTCCAAAACTCGCGCCGAAACATATCAAATAAACCCAGAATGAACCCAAATTTTGCACACAAGTACCAAATAACATAATAAAGCTATTATAATTCCCGGAACCTCAATCCAAATCCGATATCCACAAAGTCAACTCTCAGTCAAACTCACGAACTTTTCGAACCTTCAAATTTCCAACTTTTACCAATTTGTGCCGAATCCTTCTAGAAATATACACATGCAAATCCGGGCATATGCCCTAGTCCAAAATCACCACCGTACCTAACGGAACCATCAAAACTCCAATCCGACGTCATACACTAAAAGTCAAACTTGGTCAACTCTTCCAACTTAAAGCTTAAATCATGAAATTCATTCTTCCAAATCAATTACGATTAACCTTAAAACCAAAACCGACGATTCACACAAGTCATAATAAATTATACGGAGCTACTCATGCCCTCAAACTACCGAGCGAAGTGCAAATGCTCAAAACGACCTGTCTGGTCATTACACAATTGTACTGAGATAGTGTATTTCATGACCAAGAAGTTCCTCATCCTCTTCTTGAGGTCGGAACAGATCCTTATTTACTTCAAGTGATCGAACACCCATTGGTATACTTTATGGGTCAACTTTTTCCATGTAAAAGCGTTTAAAGACCCTTTCTGTATAGGCAGATTAATGGATAAAGATCTCGTCTGCTAAATATTCAATTTGCAGACCAAGACAAAATTCTATTTTCCAAGATCCTTCATCTTAAATTATTTCTTAAGATATTCAATTGGTCTGATGCATACAAGTGCTGCTGTATAAAATTTAGAAAATCTTAGACCAACACATGAAGCTTTGATCTTATAAGCAATAGTTTAGCCATTAATAGGAGGTATTCAATGCTAAAATAGCTTGGATATTGTCACGACCCCAAAATAACAACCTATCGTGATGGCACCTATCTCAATACTAGGAAAGCCGAAAACACCAATAACCCATAAACATTGGAAATAAACACACTCCCAAAACCCGGTGTCACTAAGTACATGAGCATCTATACATTACAAGTCTGGGAAACCCGGTCTATATTAATCTGAGACCAAATACAATAAACAAAAGGAAAGGGAATGAGAGACAAGGTCTGCGAAACATAGCAGCTACCTCTGAATCTCCGAAAAATCAACTGTGTGAAAGAATCAACACCCACTGTGTCCGGGATCACCTGGATCTGCACACGAAGTGCAGGGTGTAGTATGAGTACAACCAACTCAATAAATAACAATAATAAATAAAGAACTGAAAGTAGTGACGAGCTTCTCTGCTAAGTCCAAATATAGTACTTTCCAACAAAAAAGGGTAGGCATGCTCTCAAGTTCAACATTTAAAATTTCACAGTAATTTCATATCAAATTTGACTGAAACAGAAAATAATTTCTTTAGAGTTTTTCCAAAACAGTGATAATGACAGCTGAAATGCAGCAATAATGGAATCAATGCATCCTCTTAGAGTAACAGACACTCAGTCCTGCCATTCACTCATTCCTCACAATCACTCAGCACTCGACAGTCGGCATTCGCACTCGCACTCGCACTCAGTAGGTACCTGCGCTTACTGGGGGTGTGTATAGACTCCGGAGGGGCTCCTTCAGCCTAAGCGCTATAACAAGCCAATCATGGCATATAACAATAAAACATGCTGTGGCGTGTAGCCCGATCCCATAAATATCCTCATAATTAGGCCCTGAGCCTCACTCAGTCATCAACCTCTCCAGTCTCTCGGGCTCAAGATGTCATGAAAATCAGCCGAAAAATGATAATATGTTTCATCAATATATAGCGACACAGACTGAGATATGATATGAAATGAATGAACATGACTGAGTGTGAAATTACAATTTGAACATATAATTCAACCACAGAAATGACCCCAGTGGGTACCAATAATAACAACATATGTCTAAGCATGATTTTTAATACGAGTCTCAGCTCAATTTTCTCTAGCACGTAGAGAATGTACTGATATCAACAAATTATTCAACTCCACAGTTCCATGGAATTTGACCAAGTCACAATTCCTACAGTGCACGCCCACACGCCCGTCACCTAGCATGTGCGTCACCTCAAAACCAATCACATAACACATAATCCGGGGTTTCATACCCTCAGGACCAAATTTAGAACTGTTACTTACCTCGAACCGTGTAATTATTGATTCCGCTAGGTCTTTGCCTCCTGAATTGGCCTCCAAATTCCTCGAATCTAGCCACAAATAATTCGATTTAGTTAATAACATTTATTCGAATTAATTCCATATAAAAATATAATATTTCCATAAAAATTCGAAATTTAACTCAAATATCGCCCGCGGGGCCCACGTCTCGGAAGTCGACAAAAGTTACAAAATCCGAAAGCCCATTCAACCACGAGTCTAACCATACCAATTTTACCAAAATCTGACCTCAACTCGACCCTCAAATCTTCAAATTAAACCAAGAGAGTTTTCTAAATTTTTCAACTTAATTCACCCATTAAATGTTAAAAACAACCATGGATTCGGGTAATTTGACCAATAATGAGTTACGAACACTTACCCCATTGTTTTCCTTGAAAATCTCCTAAACATCGCCTCTTCCCGAGCTCCAATCAGTCAAAAATGAAAAATGGGACGAAGTCCCATTTTCAGAACTTAAACCTTCTGTCCAGACCTCTCTTCTTCGCGAACGCGACAGGTCCCTCGCGTTCGCAAAGCACATAAACTGTGCTGCCCAACATTGCTCTTCGCGAACGCGAGAGACTGCTCGCGAACGCGATGCTATACCGAGCTCTTCTTCGCGAATGCGAGCTCCCCTTCGCGAAAGCGAAGGCAAAAACCCATGCCCACTATTTTTCCCTTCGTGAACGTGATACCCAATCGCGAATGCGATGAACAACCCAACTCCTCTTCGTGAACGCGAAGGGAAAATCTTGCCTGCCTCAAATTCCCCTTTGCGAACGCGAAGAAGGAAACCAGAAAAACACACCAGCAGTCTTCAGCCAACATGCCAAGTCCAAAAATGATCCGTTAACCTCCCGAAACTCACCCGAGGCCTCCGGGACCTCAACCAAACATACCGTAAAATCCCATAACATCATACAAACTTGGTCGAACCATCAAATCATCTCAAACAACGGTAAAACCACAAATCATACCCCAATTCAAGCCTAATAAACTTTGAAATTTCAAGTTTCCACCAACGTCGCCGGAACCTATCAAATCAAGTCCGATTGACCTCAAATTTTGCACACAATTCATAAATGACATAACGGACCTATTAAAATTTTCAGAATTGGATTTCGACCCCGATATCAAAAAGTCAACCCCTGGTCAAACTTCCCAAAAATTTGACTTTTGCCATTTCAAGCCTAATTCCACTACGGATCTCCAAATAATTTTCCGGACACGCCCCTAAGTCCAAAATTACCATACGAAGCTATTGGAATCATCAGAATTAAATTCTGAGGTCGTTTACACATAAGTCAATATCCGATCAACTTTTCCAACATAAGTTTTCAATTATGAGACTAAGTGTCTCATTTCACTCCGAAATCCTTCCAGACCTGAACCAACTAACCCGGTAAGTCATAAGACAACTGTAAAGCATAAATTGAGCAGTAAATGGGGCAACAAGGTTATAATACTCAAAACGACCGTCTGAGTCGTTATATTCTCCCCCTCTTAAATAAATGTTCGTCCTCGAACGAGTTTGGAATCATACCTGGAGTCTCAAATAGGTATGGATATTTGCTCCGCATTTCTTGCTCAACCTCCCAAGTAGCTTCTCCGACTGGCTGACCTCTCTACTATACCTTCACTGATGCTATATTCTTCGACCTCAGCTTGCGAACATGCCGGTCTAAAATAGCCACCGGCTCCACATTATAAGTCAAATTACCGTCCAGCTGCACTGTACTGAAATACAAAATATGAGACGGATCCCCGACATACTTTCAGAGCATGGATACGTGGAATACTGGATGAACACCTGATAGACTAGGTGGCAAAGCAAGTTCATAAGCCACCTCTCCAATTGTATTAAGTATCTAAAAAGGCCCAATATATCGAGGGCTCAACTTGCCCTTCTTCCCAAACCTTAACACACCCTTCATGGGTGAAATTTTGAGCAGGACCTTTTCCCCAACAATGTAAGCAACATCACAGACCTTCTGGTCAGCATAACTCTTCTGTCAAGACTGTGCCATGCGAAGGCGCTCCTGAATTAATTTAACCTTAGCCCAAAAACCTTGGAGCCTCATTTCTAACATCCAGAATTCTTTTCAAGACCCAAATATCACATCCACACACTGTATAAGTCCGAACAAACTGTATCAATCCATATCCATAACTCACGATGTGATCACATGATATATCACACAACTCACATACTCGCAGCACCATTTCTGATCTCGGTAACTACTCCAAACCAACCAAGTACTATATTAAACCCCACATCCCACAAAACCTCATTCCAAAACTTTCCTACACTACTGAGAATAAAAGAAACATGTAGAATCTCATAACCCCTTATCAGATCAACAAGTCATGGAGTTATCTTGCCCCAACTAGAACCATAATCACTTTCTAAGTCGACTTTCAATGTCATCCTCCCAAATATATCATAATCAAACCTGATATTACCCATTCTAGGTCCAATGACCATATATTATTAAACACAACTATCCCACAAACATGCCACACCAATCTAATTCAAGCCGTAAACTGCGCAATCCGTGTACCCAAAAATGGAAAATGTTTCAAAGAAGAGAACCGTTTTCGCAAGTTCAACAAGCACTTCTACAACCGACATGCTATGAGCTCACCATACATGGTAAAACCAAGACACACAAATCTAATAACGGTAACTAGCTCTCCTAGAGCTCACATTAAGATCAACCCGCACGGACAACTCACGTGCTATCGTATCAATATCTGAACCCGCACAGATAACTCACGTGCAAATAATATCAGTATATGGATCTGCACGGACAACTCAAGTGCCAATAACATAATCCGTCTGGCATGGTCACAGGCCTCCAGTCCAAGCATATCATATAGGAGAAATCAAATAAGTACACATGTTTATGATAAATGAAATAAAATTCACATGCTCCTGGACTAGTATAAATAACACGCCATAGAGTAGGCATGTGCAAAGTGTGCTATCACAACTCAAATCGGAAAGTGAATGCAGAAATAGTAACTACCCAGTTTATTCAGGGAATTAGACTCTATGTAACCTCAAGTATAGCCCGGATAGTTCTCAACAAAGGTACGGGTACGAGAAACGTCATAACTTTACGCTTAACCATCAACTCTAGGCATATCATAGTCTAAACATTTACCCGAGTCTGAATACTTACCCCGATGCCCGCACATGGGCTCAAACCTCACATATATATATATATATATATATATATATATATATATATATATATATATATATATATACGCACTCTTAGCGCGTAGTCATTGTTAATACCCAAATTTGCCCTCATATTTTCTCAAAAATATATATACTTTCAAAACATCATTTCTACATCATTATTTAGTTTACAAATATATACAATTATTTTTTCTATAATTTCCTATAATTTGTAGAGCTTTAAAAATTGATTTTTTCTTGCATTTTAATTACTTGAATATTTACTAATTATTCTCTTAAATTATTTGCAATAGCATAATCATCCACATTTGTTATTTTACACTCACATACATGTTTTAAAATATTTTTACATTGTTTCATATAATTACATCTATATTTTAGTTATTTATGTAATTTTGTAATAATAGCCTATATGTTATGTATAATTATAATTATTACATTATTCATGCTACAATAGCATTTTTATGTTTTATAAATGTTAAGTTATTATTTTCAGTCATTTTATAGCATAAGTAATATTTTATTATTTATTAATTATTTTTCATTTAAAACGATTTTGTGTATTTAACTCCTAGCCCAATTTTAGGCTAATTTCGGACCAAAACAAGGCCCAAAGCAGCTGGCCCATATCCATTACACCATTCAGCAGCCCAAACCAAACAACCCTTTTAAAAATTCGGTAGCGACCCATTTTTGAACCCGCCCCACTCCCACTTTAATCCTGGCCGTTGATCTCAAATGATCAACGACCCATAATAATTTCCCACCTTCCTTATATCCCATCACCCTAACCCTAATCCTCATTTCCTAAAGACCGCCGCCCCCTTTCCCTCACACTCTCTCCTCTCTGAGAAACCCTAGCCGCAATACCCTCGAATCCCTTCCGAATCCAGTCCCAATATGGGCTCCTTTCATGATTCTCTTGCTTTATTCTGCTACTACTCAGGCGTTCATGGTGTTACTTGATATTTACCTAATTTTGGTAAATGCTACCTTTCAAGACGGGCCTGATTTGGCTTTAATTTTGTGAGAATCTGGACGATGTTACATCTATATATACTCTACAATGAACGATTCTTACATTTTCGGCCAGATTCATGACCATTGGAGTCAATTAGGTTTTGAAATTTTGATTTCTCCTTTACCGGTCCTATTATTGATTGCATGAGATATTTTTCCTTCCTTATTTATGTTTGATTAGCTTTTTTCCTTATTTGTTTGCTTGATTTTTACTGCTATAAAACCCCCTTCCTATTCCCCTTTTGAAAAAGACCTAATCGATATAATCTCACTAAAACTTGAAGCTTTGCTCTGTTAATTCCTTCATTATCTTCTTCTGTGTTTTGTGTTGGCTGACTGAAAGCCAAGGCCACTGAGAGTCTACTGTCGAACTTTATCTTGGTACGAGCATTGCCCGGGGTTATTTCGAAGCTCTTGGGAACTTTGACGCATCGAGGTTTCTGGGTTCTTGTGGATCTTTTATTCTTTATTGTTGTCCGTTTAACTAGTAAGCCACTTGACTTTTGAAATTTTATCCCTATGTGTCTTTGATTTACATGTGTTCTTACCTCTGAAATCCATGGCTTAATATGTTTTCTGTATTACTTTTGTGCACGATTCTGTTACTTCTACTTTGTTCTAAGTCTCTTTAGCATTTAACTTCCTTCTAATGCTGCTAGTTCTGAGATTGCCTAAGTCTAACTTGGATAATCTGACCCTCATATGTTCGTTTAGCAAGTGTATTATTGCCTGAATGTTCCTTAAAACATGCTTATTTGCTTTGTCCTTAATCTCTATAATGAATGCTTCACACTTGTGCTAGAACTTCCTGTGTTAATTATGACATGTTCCCCTGCTATTGTGTCACTCAGCATGATCCCCATACCCCATTAGTGATTAACTGAGATCTTAACAGTTACCTCAACTTGTTTTCCCTGCCCTGTTTGAACCATTTTGTTTTATGGAATAACTTAGATATTCTTTAGTTAATTAGTCTATTGTGTCAATACCATAATCCCTACAAGTGCTATTTGGTATGAACTTGCTATCTCACACTTCTCTGAATCTCTGCAATATTTGTCTTGCATGTGCAATGTGTTTCAATTTGTATTAAGACCATTCTCTATGATCTTGCTTCTGTGCTAATATGTTCCCCAGCATGTCTATGGTTCATTTGATATCCTGTTCTTTCAGTGATTATTTGGCTTGTTATAATGTGCATCCCCCATCATGTCTAAATACTGATTAGCATGACACTAGGATGTATGTTTAGCATAATCTCTTAGGTTTTAACTTGTTTGTATTGAGCATCTGTGACTGCAAACTTGTTTCTCCCCTGACCCTTCCCACATGTGGTTTTGTCATAATATGTGCTCCTATCATGTCTCAATGCAGTCCTGTTTCCTTATGAGAGTTAATATGTCTATCTTATGATACTAGGATGCATACTTAGCTTAATTTGGACCTTTTAGGTCTCAAATGGTTTAGTATCATGCATCTGTACATGATAATCTTTGTATACCCATGCAAACCTGTTTCTTCCCCAACTCTTTCAAAATGTGGCTGTCTATGTGATACTTTGCTATGTATGGAAATCCTGCTGAACCTACTCGCCTTCTTGATTAGTTGCTCTGGATGCTCAACTTGGCTATGTGTACTTTAGGTTATAAGTGTACCCCAGTTCTGTCCCTCAGCCATTGTCCATTATCCTCGTTTGTTATCTATGATATCTTTTACCTCTCATTCTTAACCGGCTAAAAGCCAAGGCTACCAAGGATCTTACTACTGACCTCCCTAGTGTGAGCACTGCTCGGGGTCCATTTGAGACCCTTGTGAACTCTGACACACTAGGATTTGGGTCCTTAGTCATTTCCTGAAACTTAAACTACCCTCATTCTACCCCTTTCTTCCTATTATCTGCTGTACATATAAGTTATTTGGTTTAAATGATGCAATGCTTGGCAATATGGCTATATGAATTGACTTTGGGCTCCTCTACGGATTCTAGGGTTGTGTTGATGAATACGACTCTTTGTTAGAAGTTTGGGCATGCTGTGTGAGAATTGCTGAAGGCCCAGACAGTGCTGGGTATTTCATTTGGGCCTGTTGTGGGCCTATTGTAATTATTTGTATAACATTTGTATCTTACTCATTAATGGGCCTGTAATAACTTTGTATAAACGATTGGGGTGTTAGTGAAGTGGGGAATGGGTAGATTTCTAATATTTGCATACCAAATGGGTAGATAATATGCATATATGACTCAATGGTTTACTTGTTATATATGTGCTATTCCATCACTATGTGCACTATAGAAATCATGCCATTAGGGGAAACACACACACACACACACGGTCTGCTAGCAAACATGAATTCAAAGTGCTGCAATTATGCTTACTGCTACGTGTTACTAGAAAACCTGCCTATAGGAATAAATGTCATTGATTTCAATTCATTTCAGCATATTTACTAGAAATCATGCCTATAGGATTTTGATCACCTCATTTGCTATTATCTCGTACTGTTCACTAGAAACCATGCCTATAGGAGTTTAATCATCTTATTCATTACTGCATCGCACTGTTCACCTAGAAAACATGTCTATAGGGTTGAGTGTAATGATAAAATAAGTTCCAAGTGCTAAACATTAGAGATCCTGTCTATAGGACAACACTTTTTCGTCTTAATAAGAGTCAATGATGAACCCCTCAATATGGTTTATTATACACTTATGGGATCTCCCCAATGGTCCTTTCATTATTCCTTACTGCACGAGTCACCTAGACACAACATGCTTAATAACCGGAAATCTAAAATTTCATTAATCAGTATGCAAATCGTATAATCTTGTCTATAGGCAACACTTGGCCTTTGAAACTGTTTGCAAGCCCTAATTCCTTGTCATGTAGAAATCATGTCCATAGGGATTTAAGTTTCTTAATTCTAAATTGCTTAACATGAAGTTTGTCTTGCGTGCATTTGTTGCTTAAGTGTGGAGGCAAACTTGAGCCCTTAGCTGCCATATGTGAAGTCCAATATGTGTTTTGTTTGTCGCCTAGTTTTGACATTTCTAAACAGCTTAAGTGAGGTCTAGAACCACCCAAATAGAGGTCCAACACCTCCTGGACCATAGGTATGGGACGGGCAGTGCATGCATAGGGCACGACTTGGAATTGAATTAGAGCGCTCTTAGGTAAACAACTTTAACATAGTAATCGGGTAGCAGGAGATGATAGTCTGTGCCCGCTGGATAATATGAGTAACACCTTATCTCAAGGGAGTTACGAAATATTATTTATGTTGCACGGGGTGATCCTTTAGGCTAAAAAACTTAGGATCCCCCCTTTGTTTTTCTTTCTTTTCTATTAGAATGGAAAAATAGTTGCACCTCCCTATTCAAGATCTCTTTGTAATAAAATTCCCAGATTTTGTACTCTCTTTGCTTACTTGATCACATAGACTAATCCATATAATTTAAGTTCGGTAGGGACCCACAGTTGTAGACCTCGAGGAGTGCCTAACACCTTCTCTTTGAGGTAACTTGAGCCCTTACCCGATCTTTGATGGCGTTGACTAGTTAAAATAGAGTTATTTGCAAATAGGTGCCCTAACGCACCTTAAAAATTGTTAGGTGGCGACTCTCCTCTTTTAATACCTCCTTTAAAAGAGTTGTCACATGTCGAAGCCCGATTTCACGAGAAAAAAGGGGCGCGACAGTCATCACAAAGGCAACTAGTGCCTCCACTGAGTTAAAAGAAAATACTCACCTCAAACAGGCCGCAACCCTGAAACAACATGCTTCTGAGAACCCCCAGTCTCCACATTCATAGAACACAGGAATCACCGTGACTGGTCCCAACTCCAACACTCGAATGACTAACACATTTTTCACGCACGATCATCCCATGAGGAATACTTCCACATTTCCTCCCGTGCCAAATAGCAATAATTGGAATATCAACAGTCTATTAACCAGGTGAGTATCATAATACCGATGACATTCGAAGGTCAAAACACAATGCCCTTTTTGAAATGCACACCCTTCTCAGGGATTACCGAGTAGTTATAATATCCGTATAAACATCTAAAATTGATCATTCTGTCCATAATTCGTGGTCTTGCTTTCCAGAATGAACTGCCACATTGTACATGTAAGTCTTAATCCCGCACAACACACCACATCTATTATGCCATCATGTGAAAAGCATGAGAATCTCCATATTAACTCTGAGTCACCAGCATATTACATACCCGGTCAATTAGAAACCTTCCATTTTCTCTCATCTATGAGAAATTCACGATGCACAATATGTCTCCCACACCGGTAGAAAATATCTAGTTCACACCATGGTAGAAACCATCAAGAACACTTCCAAATCCATTTGCACATAACCAAGCTATCAAAACTGAATTCCTATAACTCGACCAAGCCACGCAGGTCACCAAACCCAAGAATATTGCCACTAAAACATCTGTAAAGTCTCACCACATCATAATTATCCCAAAAGAACCGAACATACCATTACCATACTGGTCTAGTCTACTACCCAGTTGTCCAATTTTCTTCGAGTTTCTTCTGAATTACCCTCAAGTTGAAACTTCTCCTTGTCAGAACACTACGATCCATACCGAAAGATCACTATAGACATCCCAACATAAAACCACACTGCCATAAGTTCCATAAATCACTGTATTCTTCTTAAGCACCTCAATAAATACCACAACCGAGACACCCACTCTTAAGGACCTTATGTGAATTTAAAATTGTTCCTCTTTCCGTTCTTATACTGAAATGTAGAATCCATAGTCAAATAGAATTATCGCACGTCCCAATACTATCCAGTGTAAGCAACCAATTCTAGTGATATAAAAATTTGAAAATTTTTCAATTGCCACATATACATGTTGAATCCATTATAACCCTCTCGAGAGTCCACTCTATTCAAATCTAATTTGCTCCGCCCAAACGGGACGAAAGACACGTGCTCCTTTAGCACAATCAACACTCAAAGAAGTAACCTTGCCTTAACACCACCGATCAAATTCACACTCCGTGCGCGCTACATCCTTCAAAATAACAACTTAATCATTCCATAATTTATATCTTTTCATAAAGTGTAATGTAACCCGTAATCAGGAATTTCCTTACCCGAGTCATCCTCGATCTCCACCTCTGCAAGTCATGACCAATCAACAAGTATGCCTTAGTCCAAAAACTAATACCGTACAACATCGTGCAATCAAATCATAGATAGTAGACTCCCCCACTTGGCTCCAAGCGAAATAACAAAACCTCTGATAACTCACCATACCCAAGATAACATCTAAATTGACCATACTAAGCAACAAGAGATCTACTCTAGCCTCCAGACTCCCAATAGTCACCATACATGACCGATACACACGGTCCTCAATGATAGTATCGCTCACCGGTGTAGCCACATGAACAGGTGAAACTAGGGACTTACAAGGCATATTCAGATAATTAGCAAAATACAAGGACACACATGAATAAGTGGAACCATGGTCAAATAATACAGAGGCATATCTATGGCAAACTAAGACAATACCTGTAATCGCAGCATCCGACGCAATAGCATCTGGTCTGGCAGGGAATGCGTAGAAACAGGCATAACTGCCACTTGATCGGCCTCCCTCTCTAGGGTGACCCCTAGCTGACTGAGCTCCACCCCGATCTGGCTGGGCGGGTGGTGAAGTAACTGGTGCTGGAGTCGAAGGCTGATTCCTCTGCTGAGATGAACCTCCCGAAAGGCGAGAAAAATGCCTCTTGATATGACCCAAATCTCCGCACTCAAATCAACCTCTCTCTGTAAATGGCGGTAGGGATTAAAGGGAACCCTGATCACCGGAATAACTGCTAGAAGGTCTTGATACAGATGAACACTGAGCTGATAGTGCATGAGACGAACTCTGAGCTAGTAGCGCACCGAATGATATCTAGCCCTACTGATAATAATGGGGCCCATGACCGGATGATGCACCTCAGTGCATTGGGTGAGCCGTCTGAGCATGCCTGAAAGGATGACCTCTACCGTGCTGTAACTTGCCCCCAAAAAGAGCACCACTAAATCCTCCTTGTCCACGAGGCCTCTTGGCCTCCCTCTCAACCCTCTCCTGACTGCGAACCATCCTAATCTGACGAGCGATGTCGACAACCTCGTCAAACGTAGCACCAGACACTCTCTCTCTGGTCATAAGCAATCGCAGCTGATAAGTGAGACCATCTACAAACCTCATGATCCTCTCCCTGTCTGTGGGAACCAACTAGATAGCATGACGGGCCAACTACAAGAATCACATATTATCTAGCATCAAAGACATATCACCCTGACAAAGCTGCTCAAACTACCTGCGCAGCTCTTCTCTGCGGGACTGAGGCATGAACTTTTTCAAAAAGATCACAGAGAACTGCTGCCAAGTAAGGGGTGCTGCGCCAACAGGCCTATGCTTCTCGTAAGTCTCCCACTATCTGAGTGCTGCCCCAGAAAACTGAAAAGTAGTGAATGAGACCCCACAAGTCTCCAGAATGCCAGCTGTACGGAGGATCCTCTGATACCTGTCCAAGAAGTCCTGGGCATCCTCTTTTTCTGTGCCACTGAAAGGTGGAGGCTGGAGTCTCACAAACCTCTCCAACCTTCGCTGATTATCCTCAGGCATAGCAGCAACCACATAATCCTGAGCAGCTAGAACCGGCTAGGCTGGTGGTTCCTCCGGTGTCTGAAATCTTTGTACCATCTGATCGGGTATGCGAGCGGTGGGAGTCTGAGTGCCTCCCCGGCCTGAGAAGTGGCTGCGACCGTCAAGATAGAGACCGCCTAAGCAAGGCCGGTACACACTATCAGAATCTGAGGTAGGGCCTCCCAGAGGCCTGGAATCACAATAGGCACAGGTGGTGCCTAAGCTAGTGCATCAACAATTGGAATCTGGTCCTGATTTGGGACAACTGGTGGATCTGCAAGTACTGCCCCAACTGCTATGCGGGCTGCACCTCTGCCCCTACCACGACCTCGACCGCGGCCTCGGCCTCTCCAGCCCTGACTGGTGGTACTAGTGGCTATCCATCCTGCCTGGTAGTACGAGTCCTCACCATCTGTGAGAGAATGAAACAATAAATGTTTAGTTATCGGAATCAGCAGCTTTACACGATAAGAATTCAAGAATGTGGAATTTTCCTAAAGGTTCTGCAGCCTCTCAAAGATAAGTACACACGTCTACGTACCGATCCACAAGATTCTACTAAACCTGCTCATGAATCGTGAGACCTATGTAACCTAGGCTCTGATACCAACTTGTCACGACCCAAAATCAACCGTCGTGATGGCACCTATCGTGGAACTAGGCCAGCCTCAACTCAACAACCCAACATCAACAACAATAAGTTTGAAAATATTAACGGAAGCATTTAACATTAAAGAAAAACAACTATTTAAAACATATAAAAATCCCAAAGTGATACAATCCAGCCCAAAACCAGGGTGTCACTGAGTACATGAGCATCTAAATTAGAATACAGTCCACTATAGTGTCAAGAGAAATAAAATAAAAATATAACTGGTGATAAAAGAGGAGAGTCAAGGCTTGTGAACGCCGTGCAGCTACCTTGGTAGTCTCCGAAATCTGAAGCCGCAATCAGCAACCACCGCCGTGACCAAAAATGCCTGGATCTGCACACGAGGTGCAGGGAGTAACGTGAGTACATCCAACTCACTAAGTAACAAGTCCAAACTTTGGACTGAAAGGTAGTGATGAACTCAACCGATATAGACAAAATAGAAATAACTGAATAGAAATGTAGGCATGCTTCCAAATTAAATAGGCAACTCAAAACAGTAAAGTGAGGTAGATCCGAACAGTGTAAAGAATATAATTCTGCTATCTCTACATGCCAATGCACATACTATATGTGATGCACTATGCTGTCAGCCTCATGTGTTCACACTCTCGAATGCTCAACCACTCGGTACTGTATATGGCCCATACGGCCTAGGGAAGATCCATCCCAGAACATATACATCATTGACTTTAAGTCACCCAATACCGAGGAAGGCCAATCTAGCCTTGTGGAGAAGATCCATCTCCGGGTATCAAGTACTTCGGACAAGATCCATGTCCAGGGAAGATCCATCCTTTAATAATATCAACCGCGCTCACTGGGGGTGTGTTACAGACTCCGGAGGGGCTACTACAACCCAAGCGCTATCATAATCATCAATATAACCACTGCGGCATGCAGCTCGATCCCATAACTATCACTCATAACCAGGCACTCGGCCTCACTCATTCATCAACCTCTCCAGTCTCACCACGGGCCCACAATGTCATGAAAACAACTCGGAACAATAATATGATGAATCAATAAATAACTGAGACCAAGGTATGATATAAAAATGCATGATCATGACTGAGTATGGAATAGTAAATGAAACTAGTGAGATGACAACAAGAAATGACCGCTAAGAGTCCAACCAATACCGGCACAAAGCCTAAACATGATATCTAGCACAATCTACAGCTCAACTACTTTATCACCTGATGAAAACATGGATATAAACTGAATAGAGTCACTAAACAGTGCCATGGAATCACCCAGGTCAAAATTCTCATAGTGCTCACCCGCACGCACGTCACTTGGCATGTGCGTCACCTCAATACCAATCACATAACACATAACTTGGGGTTTTGAACCCTCAGAACCAAGTTTGAAAGCATTACTTACCTCAAATCAAGCAAAGTCCTACTCCGGAATGCCCCTGCCTCTCAATTCGGCCTCCGAACGTCCCGAATCTAGCCACAAGTAACGCAATACAATCAATATGGGCTAAAAGAATCAATTTCACAAGAAAAATACCAAATTATAGCCAAAAATCCGAAATCGACTCAAACCCGTCCCCCGGGTCCACGTCTCGAAATCGGACAAAAGTCACAAAACTTGAAAGCCCATTCACTCACGAGTCTAACCATACAAAATTTATCAAAATCTGAATCCGAGACCGTTTACACATAAGTCAACATCCGGTTGACTTTTCCAACTTAAGTTTCTAAATAAGAGACTAAGTGTCTCATTTTACTCCGAAACCACTCTGGACCCGAACCAACTAATCCGGTATATTATAACATAGCTGAAAAGCACAAAAGAAGCAGAAATGAGGGAAAACAGGACTATAACTCTCGAAACGACCGGTCAGGTCGTTACATCATGAGTCCCCTATTTGGGGGCCCTAGTCTACTTAACATATTTCAGAATGAGATGTGACATTTGATGAGCGGACAAAGTTAGGATGACTCTCTTCCCTAGGTATATAGTGAGTCATCACTTTTGTTTCATGGTAGTTATCATGTTATTTCTTACTTTCTTTTAGTCGGGAACTGGGGCACTCTGAGAGTCACCAAGACTTTAGGTACTATAGGTGTATTAAGGTTGAGGAGGTCATGGGAGAGATTCATAAGATGAGTCAGGGCAAAGTGACAGGACCAGACGAGATTCCAGTAGAATTGTTGAGGTATGTGGGTAGAACATACTTGGAGTGGCTGACTGGGTTATTTAATGTTATTTTCAGGATGAAGAGAATGCTAGATAAGTGGAGGTTGAGTATAATGATTCTGCTGAACAAGTACAAAGGTGATATCCAGAATTGTAACAGCTATAGGGGTATCAAGTTACTAAGTCATACCATGAATGTTTGGGAGAGGGTGGTGGAAGGGAGGGTAAGTAGGGAGATTTCTATATCAGAAAACCAGTTCGGGCTCATGCCGAGTCGTTCTACTAGGGAAGTTGTCCACCTTATCAGGAGGTTGGTGGAACACTACAGAGATAGGAAGAAGGATTTGCACATGGTGTTTATTGACCTAGAGATGGCGTATGACAAGGTACCAAGGGATGTTCTATGGAGATGCCTAGAGGTGAAAGTTGTGCTGGTAGCTTATATTAGGGCGATAAAGGATATGTATGATGGAGCTAAGACTCGGGTTAGGACTGTAGGAGGTGACTCAGAGCTTTTTCCAGTAGTTATGGTGTTACACCAAGGATCTGCGCTCAGCATGTTCTTTTTGCCCTAGCGATGGACGCACTAAAACACCATATTCAAGGAGAGGTGCCTTGGTGTATATTATTCACTGATGATATAGTTATGATTGATGAGATGCGACGCAACATTAATGAGAGACTGGAGATATGGAGGCATGCCCTGGAGTCTAAAGGTTTCAAGTTAAGTAGGACCAAGACAGAATATTTGGAGTGTAAGTTCAGTGACGTGTCGGGGGAAGTGGACATGGAAGTGAGGCTTGATTCACAAGTCATCCTAAGAGAGAGTTTTTCAAGTACCTAGTGTCAATTATCCAGGGAGATCGATGGGGATGTCATGCACTATATCGGGGTGGGGTGCATGAAATGGAGGTTAGAGTCTGAAGTCCTGTGTGACAAGAATGTGCCACCGAAACTTAAAGGTAAGTTCTATAGAGCGGTGGTTAGACCGTCCATGTTATATGGGGCTGAGTGTTGGCCAGTCAAGATTTCACATATCCAAAAGATGAAAGTAGCAAAAATGAGGATGTTGAGATGGATGTGCGGGCACATTAGGATAGCTAAGATTAGGAATGAAGATATTCGAGAGAGGGTAGGCGTGGCCCCTTTGGAAGACAAGATGCGGTAAGCGAGGCTTAGATGGTTCGGGCACGTGCGGAGGAGGAGCCTAGATGCCCCTGTTAGGAGGTGTGAGTGGTTTGCTCTAGCAGGTACGAGAAGAGATAGAGGGCGGCCTAAGAAGTATTGGGGCGAGGTGATCAGGAAGGACATGGCGCGACTTCAGATTTTTGAGGACATGGCCCTTGATAGGAAGGTGTGGAGGTCGAGCATTAGGGTTGTAGGTTAGGGGGTAGTAGAGCATTTTTTCTCGTTGTGCCGGCTAGTCTGATAGTGTTTTGTCTAGGACTGCTAGCGATTTTTGTTGTGTTTCACACTGTTGTTTTTAAATTATTTATTATTGCCTTTTTATTTGTTTGATGTCTCTTATGATGCTGATATTATTTCTTTGGTTTCTGTTGTTGTTATGGATCTAGTGTCTCTGAGCCGAGGGTTTCCCAAAAACAGCCTCTCTATCCCTTCCGGATAGGGGTAAAGTTTGCGTACACTCTACCCTCCCCAGACCCAATAGTGGGATTCTACTGGGTTGTTGCTATTGTTTTTGTTGTTTTAGTCGAGAATTATCCCAAGTACTTATTTCTATTCTCTTGTATAGATGTTCCATAGATAGCTATATCAAATTAAGATAATGGTATAATATACGATATACATGAATGTAACGACCCAATCAGTCATTTTGAGAATTAGTATTCCGTTTGGTGGTTTAAGGTCTCGAGCAGCTTTGTATTATGTATTATGACGTGCGTGAGTGGTCGAGTTCGAATTTTGGATAATTCAGGATTGATTTGGAAGAAGGTTTCTTGTTTTAGAAGCTTAAGTAGTAAGAGTTGACCGGAGTTTGACTTTTGTGTAGACGACTCCGAAATGGTATTTTGATGGTTCCAATAGCTTCGTATGATGATTTTGGTCTTAGGAGCATGTCCGGATGTTGATTTGGAGGTTCGTAGGTTGTTTCGGCATGAATTGGCAAAAGTTGGAAAATGGAAGATTTTGGAAAGTTTGACAGGGAGTTGACTTTATTGATGTCGGGGTCAGATCCCGGTTTCGGAAGTTGGAATAGGCATGTACATTCATTTATGACTTGTGTGTAAAATTTGAATTCAATCAGAGTTGGTTTGGTATGAATCGACATTAGTTTTGGAATTCGGAAGTTCATAAGTTTCTTAGGCTTGAATCGCTGCGCGATTCATGATTCTAGTGTTGTTAGAGGCAATTTGAGGCTTCGAGCAAGTTCGTATCATGTTTTGGGATTTGTTAGTATACTTGGTTGGGGTCCCATGGGGCTCGGGTGAGTTTTAAATGGGTTTGGATTGTGCCGCGCTCTTATTTGATGTTTCAGCGTCGTTTCTTTTGGCATAAAGGGTACCGTATTGTGCAAACGACCTTTGATTTGTGATTCAATTGAACCATCAGATCTGTATCGTAATTACAGAACCATAGCAACAAGAATCGTCGCATTCTGAGGTTGTATGAGAGAGTTATGCTCATTTTCGTGCCAGAAAAACTGTTATTTTTTTGGTGTTTGGGGGAACAGAGGCAAATCGCAGGTGTCAAATGCGATTTATAAGTATCAGGTGTCAAATGCAATTTATAAATCTCAAGTGTCAAATGCGACTTGTCTGGAGAGGTTTCTAAAAATGGGGTTTCACCATTTTTATCATATTTTGAGTTGTAGACTTCGGATTTGGGCGATTTTTGAGGGGTTCTTCACGTTGTTGTTTGGGGTAAGTGATCTTTATCCGGATTTGATTTTATTTCATGATTTTATCTTTGTTTTTATCGTTAAATTAGTGAATTGAATGGAAGAAAATGGGAATTTTGTAAAATCTTTCAAAAATATAAAATGAGGATTTGAAGGCCGATTCGATATCGGAATTTGATAATTTTTATATGGCAAGACTCGTTTCGGAATGGGTGTTCAGATTTTATGAATTTTATCGGGTTTCGAGGCGCGGGTGTAACGATCCGACTTGTCATATTGAGAATTAACATTCTATTCGATGGCTTAAGTTCTCGAGCAGCTTTGAAATGTGTATTATGCCTTGCGAGGGTGGTCAAGTTTGGTTTTCGGATGATTCAGGATTTAATTGAAAGAACAATTCTTGTTTTGGAAGCTTAAGTTGAAATAATTGACTGGATGGTGAATTATGTGTAAACGATCCTGGAATGGAATTATGATGGTTCCAATAGCTCCGTATAGTGATTTCAGACTTAGGAGTGTGTCCAGATATTTATTTTGAGGTCTGTGGCTAAATTAGGCTTGAAATGACGAAAATAGAAAATTTAAGTTTGGAAGTTTGATCGGGGAGTTGACTTTTTGATATCGGGATCGAAATATGATTCTATAAATTGGAATAACACCGTTATGTCATTTATGACTTGCGTGCAAAATTTGAGATCAATCAAAATTGATTTGATAGGTTTCGGCATCAAATGTCGAATTTGGAATTTCTTAGTTTCATTAGGATTGAATTGGGGTGCGATTCATGGTTTTAGTATTGTATGATGTGATTTGAGGCCTCAACTAAGTCCGTAATATATTTTGAGACTTGTTGGTATGTCCGGACGGGGTCCCGAGGGGCTCGGGTGAGTTTCAGAGTGATTTCAGACCATTTCAAGGCCATTTTTAACTGCTGGTTTTTTTGCTACAACAGTGTGCATCGTAGAAATTTGTGCTGTACAAGACTTATTTTGAAAGCTTATATCTCGTAATCTATAAGGAATTTGGCAATGATCTAAAAATGAAAGTTGTAGCCCTTTGTATCTAGTTTGCAGAAATTTAAACCTTTTGGCATTTGGAGTTGGGTACAAGAAGTTATGGTTGATACACTACAGGCTATCAGGGAAGAGTTTTGGAAGAGTTTGATATTTTCAGCACAAGCATGTAATGATCTATAGGTCCATTTTTAGTTCTAGAGATCAAAATTCGATTTCAAGACTTCCGAGAGTTTGATAATGAATTATAGGAATGGTATGGGAAGTTTTGTCTAATTTCATCAAGTCGCGTTTGGGTTTTTGGCACGAAATATGAGTTAACTGTTTAACGAGTGAAATTGGTATCGCATTGAGAAAATGAGTTCCGAATTGAGTTTTGATTGAAGTACTGAGTTCATATTATTATTTGTGACTCATAGGAACAAGAATCGTCGAATTCCGAGTTCGTATGATGGAGTTAGAGCCTTTTTAGTGAAAATAAATATTGCTGGTGCAATAGGTTCTGGTGCGCGCCTTTAGCGACCCGATTTGGCACTTTTAGTGACGGGAATTGGGATTTTAGCGACCAAAATAGTGTTTTTATTGAGCAGTTCTATTTTTTTTAGCTCATTTCAACATTTTTGGACGAAAGAACACGGCTTGGGGCGATTTGTGAGCAAGAAATCATGGGAAATCTTGAGGTAAGTCACTTGTGATCATTCCTACTCTATAATATTGAATTATCATCGAATAATCTGACTAGATTACATGATTTTGAGGTGTAAATCAGGGATTTGGACCTAGGGATTTGAAAATAAGATTTGAGGATTTGGAGGTCGAGTCGATGTCGGAATTTGGTAAAATTGGTATGGTTAGACTCGTGGTTGAATGGACTTTCGGATTTTATAATTTTTGTCGGATTTCGAGAAGTGGGCCCCACGGGCGATTTTCGGGTGAAATTTCGGATTTTGATGTGAAATCTATATTTTCATATGGAATTAATTCCTATAATTTGTTTTGACTAAATCGAATTATTTATTACTAGATTCGAGGCGTTTGAAGGCCGATACACGAGGCAAATGCATTGCAGAGTAAAGAATTGCACGACTTGAGGTAAGTAATATTTTTAAACTTGGTTCCGAGGGTATGAATCCTCGAATTTTGTGTTATATCAATTGTTGGAGGTGACGCACATGCTAGGTGACGAGCGTGTGGGCGTGCACCACAGAAATTGTGACTTAAATAAATGTTGTGGAGTTGTAAAATTAAAAAATCATGTTATTATCCGCGCCTGTAATGTTCTTGTAAGTCCATTCTAGCCTTCGGGTTATCTTTTGTCTTACCTTTAACATCCATCACTGTGTTGAACAAATTGTCAAAATAATTCTTCTCAATATGCATGACATCAAGGTTGTGTCGGAGAAGATTATCCTTCCAATAAGTCAACTCCCAAAATATACTCTGTTTCATCCAATTATGAGTAACACTATATCCGGGGAATCTATAAGGTGGAGCCTCAGTAACTTTACTGAAGTTCTGGACCCTCTCCCAAATTTCCTCACCTAAAAGTATCGGAGGTGGCGAATCATGTTCCACTTTATTCTTTTTGAATGCATTTTTCATCCTTCTAAACTCATGATCATCAGGTAAGAACTGACGGTAACAATCAAACCATGATTGCTTTCGTCCATGTTTCAAAGTGAACGCTTTACCATTTTCCATGTAGTAAGGACAAGCTAGCTTCCCAGCAGTCATCTACCCAGACAATATTCCATACGCAGAAAAATCGTTAATAGTCCACATTAAATTAGCACATAATTTGAAATTCTGCTTGGTTGATATGTCATATGTTTCAACACTAACATACCATAACTGTTTTAGCTCATCAATCAAAGGTTGAAAATATACATCAATCAAACTTTTTGGATTACGTGGACCGGGGATAATACAATTTAAAAATATACATAGACTAGTCATACACAACTCAGATGATAGATTATAAGGTGTAAGAAAGACAGGCCAACATGAATATGGTGTCGCAGATATAGAAAAAGGCGTGAAGCCATCTGCACACAAACCTAACCGAATGTTCCTTGGTTCACTAGCATAATCTGGATATGTCCTATCAAAGTTCTTCCAAGCTTCTCCATCTGAAGTATGACACATAACACGAGGTGGTCTTCTATTTTCAAAGTGCCATCTCATATGAGCAGCAGAACTCATCGACGCATATAACCTCTTTAACCTAGGTATAAGAGGTAAATTATACATTGCCTTCATCGCGACCATATTCCTGCTGGAAAGCCTCTTGAAACGAGGTTTTTCGTAGAATTTACAACTTTCTAAATTTGCATCATCTTTATAATATAACATGCAACCATCTTCATAACAATCAATTCTCATTGACGAAAGTCCTAACTTAGAAACCAATCTCTTGCCTTATAGGCTTTATTGTTCTGGATCGGGGTTGCACGCCGCAACAAGCCTTATTGGCTTTATTATTATATGGATTAGGGCTGCCCGCCTGCAGCATGCCACATCGGCTTTATATCACGCTTGGGGTGAAGGAGCCCCTCCGGAGTCTGTGCACACCCCCAATAAGCGTAGATGATTATATATTCGGGATGGGCTTCCCAGGGCATGGACTTGCCTTATTTGTTTATACTGTGATGAATTTCCCTGGACATGAATCTTGTCAGTATCATTTACATTTGGGAATGAATTTCCCAGGGCTGGATTGGCCTTATACGGTTCTGAGTGACTGACTGTCAGCCGATGTGTGTGTGTGTGTGTGTGTGTATATATATATATATATATATATATATATATATATATATATATATATATCCTGGGCTGGATTGGCCATAAACAGTATCGAGTGACCGAATGATTTGTGACCAGTAATATATGAGGTCTTACCACTGAGATGTCATATTCCTCATATCATGCAGTATTGATCTATTTTCGCTTGTACTGAGTTTAACTATTGAACTTGAAAGCATGCCTTCATTTGTATACCATTATTTATGTACTTAACTGTACCTACGGAGCTCGTCACTACTTTCATCCCAGAGGTTAGTTTTGTTACTTATTTAGTTGGTTGTACTCATACTACACTCTGCACCTTGTGTGCAGATCCAGGTGCTTTCGGACACGGCGACTGTTTAGATCTCAGAGTGCTATCATTTGGAGACTATCAAGGTAGCTGCCTGGAGTTCGCTGACCTTGACTCTCATTCTTTCAGTTATTGATACTGTTCTATACTTCCAAATAGTGTTTTATCAGTCAGACTTTATTATCATTTAGATGCTCATGTACTCAGTGACACCGGGTTTTGGGAGTGTAATTATACTAGATATTGTGGGGTTTTCTGTAAAACTTTAATTATTATGTTTTCAAACTTAAAAGAATTTGGGATTTATTGAGGTTATTGGCTTGCCTAGTATCGAGATAGGCGCCATCACGACATATGAGATATTTGGTCGTGACAAGTTGGTATCAGAGCCCTAGATTACATAGGTCTCACGAGTCATGAGCAAGTGTCTAGTAGAGTCTTGCGGATCAGTATGATGACATCCATACTTATCTTTGAGAGGCTATAGGGCATTTAGGATAAACTTCCCATCTTTCTTTCCTTATCGTGCAACATTGATTCAGCTTGAAGCATACCTCTTTGAATTTGTTTCACTCACTCGTATGCGTATGTGAGCGCTCAGTATTAGTTGTGCATCGCCGACTTGTGATTCCATGAACGAGGTTCGAGATGTGTATTCTGTGTTTTGGTGATGGGCTAGTCTGGAGGACTTGAGGCCAGGTTTAGACCGTAGCTTAGGCTCGGTAGCTTCAGTTGTGTGAAGTTATACATTTGGACTCATATGTCCGGTAGTGTCTTTATGAGTGGAATTTATGGATCGATGAGGGGTTGAATAGCTATATGATGAGTATGACGTGACTACAGAATGTGTTCAGATGGTTTGATTGTGACGAGAATAGTTTGCTTGAGATGTAAAAAAAAAAAGCAAACAAAAAGGGCCATTGGGTGCTTGGTGTTTGTCTTGATTTGACGTATAGTCACGAGTATGAATGTGTTGAAGGATCTTTCATTTTGTTTAATTGTAGAGCGAAGTAAATTTTCACATCTTATTGATGAGTTCAGACTTAGGGAGATTAAGTGATCACGTAGTGATTGCACTTGCAAAAGGGTATATCAAGATGCCAATTTTAGGCAAAACATATGGGTTATCTCATGCAGAGTAATCTACGAAGGTGTACCCTTTATAATGTTAAGAGGAGAGTTTCTTTTCTACCAGCAGAGTGTATGTGTTGAGATTTGAATTTGAATCTGGTTGAGAAAGTTGACTTGACTGTCAAGAGAAATAAATGCGAGCTTAGAGGATAATTTAGGTATTTTATGGTTGGTGTTGCATGAGCTTGAGAAGAATTTTCGTTGAACTCACTGCGGTATTATGGCAGTAATAGAGTATGGATATTGTGAGTTATGGAATGTTTTGTTCTATGGCATTGAGCCAAGTGGGAGAGTCTGCTATCTATGATTTGATTGCACGATTATGTGTAGTATTGGTTTTGGTCTGAGGCATACTTGTGGATTAGCTATGACTTGCAGAGGTTGAGATGGAGGATGAGTCGAGTAAGAAAATTTCTCGAAACGGGTTATATTGCACTTTATGAGTATATGAAAATCATGGGAGGAGTGAGTTATTATTTGCAAAGTATGTAGTGCGCACAGAGTATGAACTTGATCGGTGGTGTTAAGGCATGTTTGCTTCTTTGAGTGTTGTTGTGCTAATGGGGCATGTGTCTTTCGGCCCGTTTGGGTAGTGCAATTTAGATTTGAGCAAAGTGGGTGACTCCCAAAAAATTTCTAATGGGTTCAAAATTTATATATAGTAATTGAGAATTTTTCCGGACTTGTGTATGGATAAAATCTGAGATTTGTATTTGATGGTGCCGGGACTTGCGGTAATTCTGTATAACTATGAATTCTACATTCAATATAAGAAAGGTAAAAGAATAATTTTAAATTCACATAAAGTATTTTCAGAGTGGGCTTTTCGGTTGTGGTACTTATGGGGGTGCTTAAGAAGAATACAATGGCTTATGGGCCTTAGGGCAGTGTCATTTTATGTTAGGATATCTTGTAGTGAGCTTTGGGTAAGGATCATAGTTTTCTGACAAGGAGAAGTGTCAACTTGAGGGTAATTCAGAAGAAACTCGGAGAAAATAGGATAACTAGGTAGTAGGCTAGACCAGTATGGTAATGATATGCTCGATTCTTTTGGGTAATTATGATGTGGTGAGGCTCTACAGATGTTTTGGTGGAAATATTATTGGGTTTGGTGATCTATGTGGCTTAGTCGAGTTAGAAGAGTTCAGTTATGATAGCTTGGTTATGTGCAAATGGATTTCAAAGTGTTCTTGAAGGTTTCTATCATGATTTGAGCCGGATATTTTCTACCGGTGTGGGGAACGTGTTGTGTATTGTGATTTTCTCCTGGAAAAAAGCAAGAGAAAGGTTTCTAACTAACTGGGTATGTAATTTGATGGTGACTCAGAGTTTATAATGAGACTCTCGTACTTTTCACATGATAGATGTGGTGTGTTGTGCGGGATTTAGATTTACATGTACAATGAGGAAGTTCATTCTTGAAAGGAAGATCCCAAATTTTGTACAACACGGTCAGTTTTAGATATTTAGATGAATGTTATAACTGCTCAGTAATCCCTGAGAGGGGTGAGCATTTCAAAAGGCGCATTGTGCTTTTGACTTACGGATGTTCATTGGTATTGCGGTACTCACCTGGTCGATAGACTGCTGATATTCAAATTATTTCTATGTGGCACGGAAGAATTTTGGAGGTATTCTTAGTTGGAGGATCGTGTATGAAAGATGTATTAGTCATTCGAGTACTGGAGTTGGGACCTGTTATAGTGATTCATGTGTACTACAAATTTAGAGATTGGGAGTTCTCAAAAGCATATTATTTCAGGGTTGCAACCTGTTTGAGGTGAGTCTTTTATTTAAACTCAGTGGAGGCACTAGTTGCGTTAATTATTTGTGATAGCTACACTCTATGAGTGCGCATATATGTGAGGTTTGAGCCCATGTGCGGGCATGAGGGCAAGTATTCATACTCGAAAGAATGCTTAGGCTATGATATGCCTAGAGTTAACTGTTAAGCGTAAAGTTATAATGTTTCTCATGTTTGTACCTTTGTTGAAAACTATCTGGGCTATACTTGATGTTACAAAGAGGCTAATTCCCTGAATAATCTGGGTAGTTACTATTTATGCGTTAACTTGCCGATTTGAGTTGTGATAGCACTCTTTGCACATGCCTACTCTATGGCGTATTATTTATACCAGTCCAGGAGCATGTGAATTTTATTTCAGTTATCATATACCTATATACCTATTTAAATGCTCCCATATGATATGTTTGGACTGGAGGCCTAGGATTATACCGGGCGGATTATATTATTGGCATGTGAGTTGCCCGTGCGAGTTCTATTGTTAGCACGTAAGTTGTCTGTGCAGTGTGTGGAATTTCCATTTTCTTGATCATTTATCTGATTAATTGTTTCATTCCTTTACATGCTATGCTATCGCCTAATCAGGGCAATTTGAAAATAAAAAAAAATAAGCACGTGCACACACATATGTTCTTCTCACAGAATTTGATGAGTTGGTTTTAAATAATGTTCTGTGCCGGAAAGGCAGGATTACACCGGAATAGCTAGAATAGTTGTGTGTGGTGATATAAGGTCATTAGACCTAGAATGGATACTATCAGGTTTGATTACAACGTGTTGGAAGAATAATTTAGAATTCGGCTTAAATAATTGGCTATGGTACTTGTTGAACGAGGGAATGCTCCGTGACTTGTTGATATGGTAAGTGGTCATGAAATTTTGCGTGTTTCTTTCATTATCGGTAGTGTACGAAGGTTTTGGAATGAGGTGTTGTTTGATATGGGGTTTAATACCGCTATCAGGTTTGTTTTTTTTAGCAGCTACAGTGTTTAGAAACTATTGTGATTATGCGGGTTGTGTGGTATATCATGTGACTACATCTGGAGTTATGGCTAAGGCTTAATGCATCTTGTTAAGACTCATACAAAGTGTAGATGTGAGATTTGGGACTTGAAAAGAAATTTTTGGATGTTTGAAATTGGATTCCAAGGTTTATGGGCTAATACTAAATTAGTAATTTTTTGTTATGTGGTGTCGTCAGGCCTATATGGAATAGGGTGACGTGGGATCACCCCTGGGTATGTGCGTGATAAGGTGAAATAGTGATTTGAAGGTTTAGGAACAACTCTTGGCTTATTCGAGGATGAACATATATTTAAGTGGGGAAGAATGTAACGAACCGACTTGTCATATCGAGAATTAGCATTCCGTTCGATGTCTTAAGGTCTCGAGCTGCTTTGTAATGTGTATTATGACTTGCGAGAGTGGTCAAGTTTGGTTTTCGGATGATTCAGAATTTAATTGAAAGAACAATTCTTGTTTTGGAAGCTTAAATTATTATTGACCGGATGGTGAATTATGTGTAAACGACCCCGGAATGGAATTCTGATTGCTCCAATAGCTCTGTATGGTAATTTCGGACTTAGGAGTGGGTCTGGATATTTATTTTGAGGTCCGTGGCTAAATTAGGCTTGAAATGGCAAAAATAGGAAATTTAAATTATATGTAAACGACAAGTGTTGATTTACTTGTCGTACTCTTGTGTTATCATTGTTGTTGTTGTACTTAGTGTTGTTGAGACGAGGGCTATGCGTGGCTGTGGTATTGAAACTGATTTGAGGAAATGTTATGGCATATGGGCACGTGTTGTGAATGTCATTTTATTGTGTTGTTATATTTTGGAACACGTGGTATTGTTGAGAGGATTGTCGGGGTTTTCGCACGCGAGTTGTCCGTGCTGTTGTTATTATTCATATTTGCACATGCGGCGTGACAAGGCGGGCTATATATGTGGGTTTGCGCATATGGCGAGACAAGGTGGAAATATTATTGTGCACGTGCAGCGAGACAAGGCGAGCATTTACCTTATTATTGCGTACGTGGAGAGACAAGGTGTGCTATGTCGGTGAATAATTTGTGATGACTTGTGATGGCTTGAGAGAATTGTTATTGTTGATATTTGTGTAGTGGTGTGCCTGCCTTGTGTGAGTTATACCTTGTACATTTTTGTGGTGATCATTTCATATGTGCCATTCATTGTCTCTACTCTTACTTGTCGACTTGAATTGGGATAGAACACTTGCACAAGCATATACGTAATTAATCACCCATATCGGTTTAAGAAGATGAATCTTGATGTTATTGACCATTTACATGTACTCCTGTCTACTTGACTTATGTGTGAGATTTATTCTATTGGCACGTGAGTTGTCTGTGTGGTCATGAATCATTATTATTGTTGGCACGTGAGTTGTCCGTGTGGATATTTGATATTGTCACTCTCTTGGTACGTGAGTTGTCTGTGCGGTTATGAATTGTAATATGGGCACAAGATGCCAAGTGATTAGGGTTCACGAATTGGGACCCGTGAAATGTGACTATGAGGTAAAGTACCTCGGGGAAATTTTTGAAAAAATCTTGTGTGGAAGCGGTGCTCCTATTGAATTATTACTTGTTCCCTCTACTTGGTTTCACCAGACTTTAACTGTATTCAGCTTACTTCACGGCGTTATTACCTGTTTGTTTCCCTGTTGCTAATTGTTGCTCTTACTTTCCTATTACAAGCACTGTTTGGTATTGTTATCATGCTTAGTTTTATTCTGATATTGTTCCCCGTTAGTTTCACATTCATACTTGTACAGGTTATTTGATCTAGTATGTGTCTGGACTGTCCCTCGTCACTACTTCACCGAGGTTAGTTTTGATACTTACTGGGTACCACTGTGGTGTACTCATGCTACGTTTTCTGCAAATTTTTGTGCAGATCCAGCTACTACGGAGTTGGTTGATCATTAGCTAGCTGTTCGGACTTTTCTGTGGAGACTCAAGGTATACCTGCCGTCGCGTTCGCAGGCCTCGAAGTCACCTTATGATATTGTACCTGTACTGTTAATTTCTATTCCGAAAACATTGTACTTAAAAGACTTTCAAGTAAACTCAGTAGAGCTTATGACTTGTACTACCGGTTTTGGGATTGTAAGCTTTGTATAGAAATTTTTTGTTCATATTTAATAGTATCACGACCCAAAACCTAACCCATCGTGATGGCGCCTATCGTGATACTAGGCAAGCTGACCTTTCCAAAACACTTTCAAAATTTAACAGAAATGAATTAAGACATTTAAAATAACCAGAGTTTTTTTTTCCTTCATAAATATGGGGGCAAAACCCAAATAAAATATAAGTGCGGAAAAAACATAGCGCGACATCGGGGTGTTACTAAGTCATGAGCATCTAATAACCAATATAGAAAACATAGTCTACTACAGTCTGTGCCAAATACAATTACAAGAGAGAACATATAATAAGAAAGGAGAAACAAGGATTGCGGACGCCGGCAGCTACCTCGTAAGTCTCCGATAATGAGCCTGCGCATGAAACTCAGTGACCGCCAGAACCGTACACACCTGGATCTGCACATGAACTGCAGGGTGTAGCATGAGTACAACCAACTCAGCAAGTAACTGAATTAAATAAGGAACTGAGAAGCTGCGACGAACTATAAAAATACAGATCATTTCAAAAGTTTTCAGTAAAGAGTGAACATGCTTTCAAATCTGGTGGTATAAGTCAAATCAGTTCGAGCTCAAGTAAAACAGATATCAATCTTCCATAAATTTCACAACAACAACAGATAACAACTAAGTGCAATAATAAATAAAAGCAAGTACAACCTCTCAAGGCAGCAGTCACTCAACTCATCTCAACAGCTCATACTCTTGGCTCTCAGCCCTCAATACACACTCTTAATAGGTACCTACGCTCACTGGGGGTGTATAGACTTCGGAGGGGCTCCTTCAGCCCAAGCGCTATATTGCTGAAGCGCACAGCCCGATCCAATATTGTTCCGGCATGTAACCCGATCCAAATATTATTGCGACGTGCAACCCGATCCAAATATTATTGTGGCGTGCAACCCGATCCAAATATATATATATATATATATATATATATATATATATATATACCCGAAGGCTTGATGCGGCGTGCAACCCGATCCATATACCTCACAGCTCGCAGCTCGGCACTCAGGCCCTATATCAGTCACTAACCTCTCCAGCCCCTCGGGCTTACAAAATATCATAATAACCAGCCCAAGCAGAAAATACAACAAGTATCAACAAAAAATGAGAGGAAACAGAGATATAACACACAAGTAAGACTGTCACTGAGTACAAGACAATAATTAGTAGTCAATTCAACAAGTACACGACTGCTACGGGTCCCAACAGTGATATCATATGGCCTAAGCATGTTTTCTAACATGAAAGGCATTCAATTGCTCAAAGACAAGGAAAACAAGTAATAATAATGGCTATTCGACTTTACTGTCTCACGGGACGGACCAAGTCACAATCTCTCACGGTGCACGCTTGCACGCCCTTCACCTAGCATGTGAGTCACCTCCAAATATTCAGATTATACCAATTCTCGGGGTTTTATACCCTCAAAACCAGATTTAAGACTGTTACTTACCTCAACCGCACAAAACTCCTACTCCAAAATGCCTTTGCCTCTTGAATCGACCTCCAAATACCCCGAAACTAGCCACAAATAGTACGAGATAATCAATATTGGTTAAAAGGATCAATTCCACAAGAAAACTACTGAATATAGCCCAAAATCCGAAATCGGCTCACCCCAGCCCCTCGGGCCCACTTCTCGAAATTCGACGAAAGTCACAAAACCCGAAAGCCCATTCACTCACGAGTCTAACCATACCAAATTTATCAAAATTCGACCTCAATTGCCCCTCCAAAACCCCAAAATTCACTCTCTAATTCCCAAGCCCTAATCTCCCAAATCTCACCTCAAACACTCACCAACTAGGTGCAAAATCAGTGGGGAAATGCCATTATTGAAGATAAATAGGCACAAGGAACTTACCTCAGTGATTACTCTGAAATCTCTCTCAAAATCCCAAAACTCCAAGCTTAAAAATGATGAAAATGGTGAAAAATCTTGAAGTGTTCTATTTATAAGTTCTGCCCAGACTTTTTGTACCTGCGGGCAAAGTCCCACTTTAGTGGAAAAATCCCTACACACTGCCTCTGCTCCTGCGATCAAGTGACCGCATCTGCGATCTTCGCGGGTGCGGAACTACGTCGCACATGCGGTCCAAACTCGTACTTGCGCCCCTAAATCCGCTTTTGCGACCATCGCACGTGCGGGAATGCCATTGCACCCGCTTCCTATGACCATCTCCTCCTTAGCCGCATCTGCGGCTCCTCCTTCGCTTCTGCGGGCTCGCACATGCGGTTCCTACTCTGCAGGTGCGATTGTACCAGTAACAACAGCTTCAGCTACAATTCCTCAATTCCCATCAAGCCGTTAACCACCCGAAATTACCTCGAGGCCTCCTGGACCTCAACCAATTATACCAACAAGACTTATAACCCCATGCAAACTTAGTCAAAATTTCAAATCACTCAAGACAACATTAAAACACCAATTACACCCGGATTCAAGCCTAAAGAACATCTAAACTTCCAAATTCCACAAACGACGCCAAAACCTACCAAACTACGTCCGATTGACCTCAAATTTTACACACAAGTCAAAAATGATACCACGAATCTATTCCAACTTCCAGAAATCCAATCCGACCCCGATATCTAAATTTCCACTACCGGCCAAAATTCCAACTATCGCCAATTCAAGCCAAATTCTACTACGGATCTCCAAATCATATTTCGGACGTGCTCCTAAGTCCAAAATCACCTAACGGTGCTAACAGAATCATAAAACATTCAAATCCGAGGTCGTTTTCGCACAAGTCGACATCCGGTCGACTTTTCTAACTTAAGCTTCCAATTAAGAGACTAAGTATCTCAATTCACTCCAAAACCACTCCGAACCCGAACCAACCAATCTGGTAAGACATAATACAGCTGTAAAGAACAAAAGAAGCAGAAATGGGGGAAATAGGGCTTTAAGTGTTGAAACGACCGGCCGGGCCATTACATCCTCCTCCTCTTAAATAAACGTTTGCCCTCGAACGGGTCTAGAAACATACCTGGAGTCTCAAATAGGTGTGGATATCTGCTCCGCATCTCCTGCTTAGTTTCCCAAGTGGCCTCCTCCACAGGCTGACCTCTCCACTGCACCTTAACTGAAGCTATATCCTTTGACCTCAACTTCCGAACCTGCTGCTCCAAAATGGCCAATGGCTCCACATCATAAGTCATATCACCATCCAATTGAACCGTGTTGTAATCCAACACATGGGATGGATCGCCGATATACTTCTGGAGCATAGAAACATGAAATACTGGATGCACACTCGATAAGCTAGGTGGCAAGGCAAGCTTGTAAGCCACCTCCCCGATCCTCTGAAGTACCTCAAAAGGCCCAATAAACTGAGGGCTCAACTTGCCCCTCTTCCCAAACCTCATAACACCCTTCATGGGTGTTACCTTCAGCAGAACCTTCTCTCCAACCATGAAAGATACATCACGGACATTCTTGTCATCATAGTTCTTCTACCTAGACTGCGCCGTGCGAAGCTGTTCCTGAATCAATTTCATTTTGTCTAATACATCCCGGACCAAGTTAGTGCCCAATAGCCTAGCCTCGCCCAGCTCAAACTATCCCACTGAAGATCTACATTGTCTCCCATATAAAGCCTCATACGGAGCCATCTGAATGCTTGACTAATAACTGTTGTTATATGAAACTCCACGAGTGGCAGAAACTGGTCCCCTGAACCCCCAAAATCAATGACACAAGCGCGTAGCATGTCTCAAATATTTGGATAGTGCGCTCGGACTGTCCGTCCGTCTTAGGGTGAAAGGTTGTGCTTAACTCAACCTGAGTACCCAACTCTTGCTGCACGGCCCTCTAAAACTACGATGTAAATTGTGTGCCTCTATCTGAAATGATGGAAACTGGGACACCATGAAGGCGAACAATCTCTCGGATGTAAATCTCAGCCTACCGTACTAAAGAATAAGTACTACCAATTGGAATGAGGTGTGCAAAGATGGTCAGCCGATCCACAATCACCCAAATAGCATCGAACTTCCTCGAAGTCCATGGGAGCCCAACTACGAAATCCATGGTGATCCGCTCCCACTTCCACTCTGGGATCTCTAACCTCTGAAGCAAGCCACCCGGCCTCTGATGCTCATACTTAACCTGCTGACAGTTGAGACACCGAGCCACAAACCCAACTATATACTTCTTCATCCTCCTCCACCAATAGTGCTTTCTCAAATCCTGGTACATCTTCACAGCACTCGGATGAATGGAATACCATGAGCTGTGGGCCTCCTCAAGAATTAACTCCCGAAGCCCATCCACATTGGGCACATATATCCGTCCATGCATCCTCAACACACCATCATCACCAATAGTCACATCTCTAGCATCACCTTATCGAACCCTGTCCAGGAGGACGAGTAGATGGGGGTCATCATACTGACGCTCCCTGATACGATCATAAAGAGAAGACCTAGAGACCACACAAGCCAATACCCGACTCGGCTACGAAATATCTAATTTGACAAGCTGGCTAGCCAAGGCCTAAACATCCAATGCCAAGGGTCTCTCTGCTACTGGAAGATACGCTAAACTCCCCAAACTCTCCTCCCGGCGACTCAAGGCATCGACTACCACATTGGCCTTCCCGGTATGGTACAAAATGGTGATATCATAGTCCTTGAGAAGCTCCAACCACCTACGTTGATGCAAGTTAAGATCATTCTGCTTGAACAGATACTGCAAACTCCGGTGATCAGTGTAGATCTCACAAAGAACACCGTACAGATAGTGCCGCCAAATCTTCAAGGCATGAACAATAGTTGCTAACTCAAGATCATGGAAATGATATTTCTTCTCATGGGTCTTCAACTGGCGTGAAGCATAAGCAATCACTCTACCCTCCTGCATCAGACCACATCCAATACCTATCCGCGAGGTGTCACAATACACTGTGTAAGAACCAGAAGCTGATGGCAGAACTAGAACTGGGGTCGTGGTTAAGGCAGTCTTGAGCTTCTGAAAGCTCTCCCCGCACTCATCCGGCCACCTGAATGGAGCACCCTTTTGGGTCAATTGGGTCAAGGGCGATGCAATAGATGAAAACCCTCCACAAAATGACGGTAATAGCCCGCCAAACCAGAAAGCTCCTAATCTCTGTGGCTGAGGACGGTCTGGGCCAACTCTGCACCGCCTCTATCTTCTTCGGATCCACCTGAATACCCTTACTAGACACCACGTGCCCCAAGAACACCACTGAACCGAGCCAAAACTCATACTTGGAGAACTTTGCATAAAGCTTCTCCTCCCTCAATCTTTGTAATACAATCCTCAGATGCTGGGCATGTTCCTCCTGGCTACGAGAGTACACCAGGATATCATCAATGAATACAATAACGAACAAGTCCAAATAAGGCTGAAACACACTGTTCATCAAATGCATGAACGATGCTGGGGCGTTAGTTAGCCCAAAAGACATCACAAGGAACTCATAATGGCCATATCGGGTCCTAAAAGCTGTCTTAAGAATATCCGAATTCTAAATCTTCAGCTGGTGATACCCTGACCTCAAATCATTCTTGGAGAACACACTCTCCCCCTGAAGCTGGTCAAATAGATCATCAATACGTGGCAAAGGATACTTGTTCTTGGCTGTAACCTTGTTCAACTGCCTATAGTCAATGCACATCCTCATAGAACCATCTATCTTCTTTACACATAGAACATGTGCACCCCAAGGTGACATGCTAGGCCGAATAAACCCCTTATCAAGGAGTTCCTGAAGCTGTCCCTTCAACTCCTTCAACTCCGTCGGTGCCATACGATACGGTGGAATAGATATGGGCTGAGTGCCCGACACCAAATCAATACCGAAGTCAATATCCCTATCAGGCGGCATGCCCGGTAGGTCTGCAAGAAACACATCCGAAAAATCACGCACCACCGGATCAGAATCAATGGCAGGAGTCTCTGCACTAACATCCCTCACAAAAGCGAAATAAGATAGACAACCCTTCTCAACCATCCGCTGAGCCTTCAAGTAAGAAATCACTCTACTGGGAACATAGTCTATAGAACCGCTCCACTCAACCCTCGACAACCCCAACATCGCCAACGTCACAGTCTTAGCGTGACAATCTAACAGCATGACATGGAGACAACCAATCCATACCTAATATCACATCAAAATCGACCATACTGAGCAGCAAAAGATCCACTCTGGTCTCCAGACCCCTAATAGTCACCACACATGACCAATGTACGCGGTCCACAATAATAGTATCGCCCACGGGAGTAGATATATGAACAGATGAAACTAAAGACTCACGGGGCATATCCAAAAAATGAGTGAAATACGAGGAAACATATGAATAAGTGGAACCAGGGTCAAATAATACAGAGGCATCTCTGTGGCAAACTGAGACAATACCTGTAATCACAGCATCTGGTTTTGTAGGGAGGGAATAGAAATGGGCCTGGCCACCCCTAATCTGCCTCCCCCTCTCGGGCGACCCCTAGCTGACTGGGCTCCACCCCGGGATGGCTGAGCGAGCGGTGTAGGGGCTGGTGCTGATGACATAGACTGGCTCCTTTGCGGAGCAGGACCTCCCACTATACAACGACACTCTCTCCTCATGTGACCAAACTCCCCACACTCATAGCAACTCCCCGATGCTGGTGTGGGGGACTGAAGGGAGCCTTGAGCATCGGGATAACTGGCAGAAGGACCTGGCATAGACGAACCCTAACCCGATAGAGCACGGTACAAATTCTGCGCTGGGAGGGAATCGAGAGATGAACGACCCTACTGATAACTGTGAGAACCATGGCCAGATGATGCCCCACGGTGAACTGGACGAACCGTCTGAGCATATCTGAAAGGACGGCCTCTACCGTGCTGGAACTGACCCCCAGAAGGAGCATAGCTGAATCCTCCTTGTCCATAAGGCCTCTTGGCCTCCCTCTCAACCCTCTCCTAACTACGAACCATCTATAATCTGACGAGTAATGTCGACAACCTTATCAAAAGTATTACCAGACACTCTCTCTCTCTCTTGTCATAAGCAATCGCAGCTGATAAGTGAGGCCATCTATAAACCTCCTGATCCTCTCCCTGTCTGTGGGAACCAACCAGATAGCATGACGGGCCAACTCCGAGAATCACATCTCATACTGCATCACAGACAGATCACCTTGATGAAGCTGCTCAAACTGTCTGCGCAGCTCCACTCTGCGGGACTAAGTCACGAACTTTTCCAAAAAGATAACGGAGAACTGCTGCTAGGTAAGGGGCGTTGCGCCGACCGGCCTACGCCCTTCGTAAGCCTCCCACCAACTGAATGCAGCCCCAGAGAATTGAAAGGTAATGAACGAGACTCCACTGGTCTCCAGAATACCTGCTGTACGGTGTATCCTCTGACACCTATCAAAGAAACCCTGTGCATCCTCTCCCTCCGCACCACTAAAGGATGGAGGCTAGAGTCTCCCAAACCTCTCCAATCTATGTTTCTCATCCTCAGGCATAGCAGGAACCACATAGTCCTGAGCAGCTGCAACCGGCTGGGCTGGTGGTGCCCTCGATGTCTGGAATCCCTGTACCACCTGCTCTGGTGTGCGGGCAGTAGGAGTCTTAACACCTCCCCCGACCTGAGAAGTGGCTGCAGCGGCCGGAACAGAGACCGCTTGAGCAAGACTAGTACACACGGTCAGAATCTGAGCTAAGGCCTCCTGAAGGCTTGGAATCATAATAGGCACAGGTGGTGCCTGAGCTGGTGCATCAACAACTGGAATCTAGTCCTGATCTGGGGCAACTAGTGGATCTGCAGGTGCTACCCCAGCTGCTGTGCGGGCTACACCTCTGCCCCTACCACGACCTTGGCCTCTCGCGGCCCTGGCTGGCGGTACTGGTGGCTGTCCATCCTGCCTAGTAGTACGAGTCCTCACCATCTGTGAGAGAATGAAACAACAGATGTTTAGTTACTAGAATCAACAGATTTGCACGACAAGAATTCAAGAAAGTGGAGTTTCCTAAGGGTTCTGCCGCCTCTCGAAGATAAGTACAGATGTCTCCATACTGATCCGCAAGACTCTACTAAACCTGCTCATGGCTCGTGAGACCTATGTAACCTAGGCTCTGATACCAACTTGTCACGACCCAAAACCTAACCCGTCATTATGGCGCCTATCGTGATACTAGGAAAGCCGACCTTTCCAAAAAACTTTCAAAATTTAATAGAAATGAATTAAGACATTTAAAATAACTGGAGTTTTTTTTTATTCATAAATACGAGGGTAAAACCCAAATAAAACATAAGTGCGGAAAACAAATAGCCCGAGATCGGGATGTCACTAAGTCATGAGCATCTAACAACCAATCTAGAAAATAGAGTCTACTATAGTATGTTCCAAATACCAATACAAGAGAGAACAAATAATAAGAAAGGAGAAACAAGGACTGCGGAAGACGACAACTACCTCGTAAGTCTTCGATAATCAGCCCGCACACGAAACTCAGCGAACGCCAAAACCGTAAACACATGGATCTGCACATGAAGTGCAGGGTATAGTATGAGTACAACCAACTCAGCAAGTAACTAAATTAAATAAGGAACTGAGAAGTAGCGACAAACTATAAAAATACAGATCATTTCAAAAGTTTTCAGTAAAGAGTGAACATGCTCTCAAATCTGGTGGTATAAGTCAAATTAGTTCGAGCTCAACTAAAACAGATATGAATCTTCTAGAAATTTCACAACAATAACAGATAACAACTAAGTGCAACAATAAATAAAAGCAAGTACAGCCTCTCAAGGCAGTAGTCACTCAACTCATCTCAACAGCTCATACTCTCGGCTCTAAGCCCTCAATACATACTCTCAATAGGTACCTGCGCTCACTGGGGGTGTATAGACTCCGGAGGGCCTCCTTTAGCCCAAGCGCTATATTGCTGCGGTGCACAGCCCGATCCAATATTATTGCAGCGTGCAACCTGATCCAAATATTGTTGCGGCGTGCAACCCGATCCAAATATTGTTGCGGCGTACAATCCGATCCAAATATTATTGTGACATGCAACTTGATCCAAATATATATATATATATATATATATATATATATATATATATATATATATATATATATAGAGAGAGAGAGAGAGAGAGAGAGAGAGAGAGAGAGAGAGAGAGAGAGAGAGCCTAAAGGCTTGTTGCGGCGTGCAACCCGATCCATATACCTCACAGCTCGCAGCTCGGCACTCGGGCTCACAGAATATCATAATAAACAGCCCAAGCAGAAAATACAACAAGTATCAAGTAAGACTGTGACTGAGTACAAGACAGCAATTAGCAGTCAATTCAACAAGTACACGACCGCTGCGGGTCCCAATATTGATATCATATAGCTTAACCATGGTTTCTTACATAAAAGGCAGTCAATTGCTCAAGGACAAGGAAAACAAGTAATAACAATGGCTATTGAACTTTACAGTCTCACGGGACGGACCAAGTCACAATCCCTCACGGTGCACGCTCCCACGCCCGTTACCTTGTATGTGCATCACCTCTAAATATTCACATTATACCAATACTCGGGGTTTCATACCCTCAAAATTAGATTTAAGACTGTTACTTACCTCAACCGTGCAGAAATCTTACTCCGAAATGCCTTTGGCTCTCGAATCGGCCTCCAAATACCCCGAATTTATCCACACACAGTACGAGATAATCAATATTGGTTAAAAGGATCAATTCCACAAGAAAACTACTGAAATATAGCCCAAAATCCGAAATCGGCTCAACCCGCCCCCCTGAGCCTATGTCTCGAAATCCAACAGAAGTCACAAAACACGAAAGCCCATTCACTCACGAGTCTAACCATTCAAAATTTATCAAATTCCGACCTCAATTGCCCCTCCAAAACTCCAAAATTCACTCTCCAATTCCCAAGCCCTAATCTCCCAAATCTCACCTCAAACATTCACCAACTAGGTGAAAAATCAGTGAAAAAACACCATTATTGGAGATAAATAGGCAGAAGGAACTTACCTCAATGATTAATCCGAAAGCTCTCTTAAAATCCCAAAAATCCGAGCTCAAAAATGATGAAAATGGTGAAAAATCTCAAAGTGTTCTATTTATAGGTTCTGCCCAGACTTCTGGCACCTGCGGCTCCATTTCTGCATCTGCAGGCAAAGCCCCGCTTCTACGAAAAAATCCCTACACATTACCTCCGCTCCTGCGATCAAGTGACCGCATCTACGGTCTTCGCGAGTGCGGGAACTACATCGCACCTGCGGTCCAAACTCGTACCTGCACCCCTAAATCCGCTTCTGCGACCATCGCAGGTGCGGGAATGCCATCGCACCTGCATTATCTACCCAGGTCCTCCTTAGCCGCACATGTGGCTCCTCCTTCACTTCTGCGGGCTCGCACCTGTGGTTCCCACTCCGCAAGTGCGGTTACACCAGTAGCAGCAGCTTCAGCTATAATTCCTCAACCCCCATCAAGCTGTTAACCAAAGAAATTACGCCGAGGCCTCCGGGACCTCAACCAATCATACCAACAAGTCATATAACCCTATGGGAACTTAGTCGAACCTTCGAATCACTCAAGACAACATCAAAATACCAATTATACCCGGATTCAAGCTTAAAGAACTTATAAACTTTCAAATTCCACAAACGACGCCGAAACCTACCAAACCACATTCGATTGACCTCACATTTTACACACAAGTAAAAAATGACACCACGTACCTATTCCAACTTCCAGAAATCCAATCCGACCACGATATCAAAATTTTTACTGCCGGACAAAATTATAAAAATTTTAACTTTCGCCAATTCAAGCTTAATTCTACTACGGACCTCCAAATCATATTTTGGACGCGCTCCTAAGTCCAAAATCACCTAACGGAGCTAACGGAACCATAAAAAATTAACATCCGAGGTCGTTTTTCCACAAGTCGACATCCGGTCAACTTTTCCAACTTAAGCCAATTGAGAGACTAAGTGTCTCAATTCACTCCAAAATCACTGCGGACCCGAACCAACCAACCCTGTAAGACATAATACAGATGTAAAGATGAAAAGAAGCAAAAAATGGAGGAAACGTGGCTATAACTATCGAAACGACCGGCCGGGTCGTTACAGATAGTTTTTGGTTGAGTTTGCCATTAATTCAGTAAATGTTAGGCTTACCTAGTCCCTAAGACTGAGTGCCATCACGACATTCTACATACTAAAATTGGGGTCGTGACAATGAAAGTATATTTAATTTATTTTAAATTTTATTATTCTTATGAAATACTTCATGTATGGTTTTGTATTTTGAAAAGTTTGAATGGTTTTTAAATGGCTTACGCAGTTAATTGATTTTCATGTATACGATAAGGGTGCATCATATGTGTTGGTTCATTCGGGTCGAATAGTCTGCCGGGTGTCAGACAAGTTTATTTGGGTCGTGCAAAAGTATCAATGACAATTTCTCCAACAAAGTATTGGCGAGATTAATAAACAATATACTCATTTTAATCACATGTGCAAAATAATGAAGCATAATAACAACATAATAAGATGAGCGAAGATGGAGCAGTTAAAAATGCATAAAAAGCCACAAAGGATCACTTGAAACAATTAAAGCTTCTACCATATGCTCAAACGCATTAACTGGTATTATAATAAAAGATAAGCGCATATTGCCCAAGGTAATATGGGTGATCAGTGATTTTGATGGACAGATTCATATCCACGTATAACAAGAATGAAAATATGTATGACCTACAAAAATATGTATGAAATGCCATAAATGATGCCTCAGCATGAACATGAGTCCACATGCCATAACAATTTAATGGCTCACAACAATCTCAAATATATAATGAGAATAAGGTATATATACTAAAATGTACATATAATAAATAGTTCATGACTAAGTCGTTCCATCATGTAAAATTACATGAAATTTAAAATGTTAAACTAGTATGTGAAAGATACCTAAAATATTATTCTAGCACGAATAAGATACTCAAGTAGTCAAACAATAAGTAAATCAAATAAAGAAAGCAAAACATATGAGACTTATCCCTCTACCCAAGCATAGAAGCACATGACATCTACATATATGCTCATCATCTCAAGAATACATTACTTACAAACACGTAGCACATGAGAAGCAAGTCCATTTGGGGAAAATTTTCTCATTCAAGTCAAAGTCTCAACTTATCTCTAACCTGAGCTAGCTCTACTCCTAGAGAACTGTCTTTTGTCACTCCAGATCTGATTAACAAGCTCGATCTAGTTAAAAGAACATTCCAACGTGTCAAAGTCATAGGACTCAATCCCATAAGCAAAAGAGAAGTTTAAGACAATGTCAATAAAAGTTAACTCCTAGCTTGCGGGCTCGGGGACTGCAGTCAGCTGCTTCCCTTGTAGTCGTCAGCTCGTTCTTGACAGATCCGATCGGGTATTCATAATCTGGAGTAAAAGGATTCGAACCTTTGCATGCCGGTACCAAAAATCGATGCCTTACCACTTGGCTATACTCCATAGGCCTGTTTTGGACTTCGAGAAGAACGGGGAAGCAAGGGAAGGAGAAGCTGTTGTGAATGAATCCGGTCTTGGGAGTAAAGGCGTGCCTTAAGGCAGCGAGGGACGGTGCCACCGCGCTGTACAAAATCCACTGTTTACGCCCACATAGTCAAACCTCAAAATAAAAATTGAATCCAGTGACCTATAACCTCTCGGGTCCAAATATGTGATTAGATTCTCAATCTGAGTCCAAATAAATATTCAAATCTCTAAAAATTACTATTTCAGCTTTCAAGTCAAACTCCTATTTTCATCTCTTGATTCCTTATTTATAAGATAATATTAATGATAGATTCATCATATAATCATACATTTGAGTTCAAATTAATTATCTTGACGTTATAGTTAAATATTTTCTTCAAAACTCACCTCAATCCGAACTCCCAAAATGGTGAAATAAACTCTAACTAGGAAGTGGAGCTATTTATTAAAGTGTTGAAACTACAAGACTTTAGGGGTTGGACACCAAGGCCCGCGCAATGCGTCCAGCATTGCGCCCCTTCTAGGTTTGGTCTCCCTCATGGACACGACACATCCCACTTGGCTTACACATCTTGTGTAGTTATTTTGTTGTTTTCTTGTTCTAATCATCTCTCGAACATCCCGAAACTCGTCTGAGCCCCGAACCTCTCCAAACCATCCAAACAAGTGCATATATCCTCGAACCTATCTGAAGACCCGAAATACAAAGCGAAGTTCCGCAACTCAAAATGTTTACTAAAGCAAACTTAAGAATCTAAAAGTCTAAATCTCATGTGATGGTGCTAAAATACTTCTGAGCCCCTCGGTTCCTAATCCAAATATACGTACAAGTTTGACTACATCAAATAGACCTGTATGAAGCTTCAAAATCATAAATAAAGAGATATATGGATAATCAAAGAGTAAGGCCACTCCTTTAGCTTTTAGAAGTTTGAAATTGCAAAATACGGAACGAGGTGCTAAAACAAAATACAATCAGCTGGGTCGTTACAAGTTATTAGGCTATATCAGATCCTAAATTCAAACCCAAAGGCCTGAAGCTTTGATTTTAAGTTTAAGGATTCAAACTTTAGAGCTTTAAGTATGAAAGTGGCCTCTAGTAGAATCTAGCTTCAGAGCTTTGAGTTTGAAGTTTTTTGTGTTAAAATTTGGGAATTTATCTAAATTTTATTTACTTAATTATAGTGACTCGACCGATCGTTTTGAGTAATAGCTTTTATTTTTATGTTTTGAGACTCTTCATAGCACTATTTGATGATTTATGAATTGCGTGTGTGGTCCATGTCGATTTTCAAAAAATTTAAATGTGAATTTTTAAAGAAAATTTATTTTTGACTTTAAAAATAACTACAATTGACTACGGTAAGTGTTTTTAGTAAACAACCTCGGAACCTCGGATCGGTATTTTGTCAATTTCAGTAGGTTCGTATAATATTTTTGGATTTGTACGCATAATCAGTTGAGGTCCCGGGTGACCCGCGTGCATTTTGGCGTGTTATGTGAGATATTGGAAAATTTGATTTTAAACTTGAAATGTAAGGCCCCGTAAAATTATCTAATGATTTAAGACTTTAAAGTGCACCAATGGTGAATGAAGATGATATTTTTGAGTGCCATAGGATACCTACGTATTGGAACTATAAATTTGGTCATGGAGATTTATGAGGGAAGTTGATTGGGGCAGGTTAATGAAGTTTAAAAATGACAACGATTTTGGTTGGAGAAAGTTGGAAATGTTAAGTGGAATAGGATGTCCTAAGTCGTGTACCCCTTGACTTTGGGCAAGTATAACTCTGTCAATATAAAAGTCTTTTGCAATGGATTTTGATTCCACATGGTTTTAAGATCCTCAATATTTTCTAGAAGTTTTAGACCTTAAGCGTGTCTCGAGATCTCCACTTTTCGTTTTACGTGGCACGAATGGCCACGGACGTGGATGTTATTATGTAAACATGGTTTCATACTTATATGAAAGTTTGATAAGTCAATTAGGGTCTATATCATAGCAAGGTATCAAATGAGGGTGAGTGGGGAAACAAGAAATGGAAAAGAAGAAAACAACTGGGAGCGTGCCTAGGGTCCGTGCAACACGCGTATTGTGGCACGCCAGCCCTCTCAGCAACTTTAAAAATTAGTGAAGTATAGGCAATTGGCGTTGGACCTGGCACGCTACCCCCTAACCTTTTTAAGTAATCATTTTGGGGGCTCATTTCCCCCCACTTCGCTTGGACGGATTTTGGAGCTCTTCTCTACTCTCTCAAGACCACCAACTCCTCTATTCTTCAAGATTTTCAAGAAATTTCTTCAAGAGCTCAAAGGAGGGTTTAGCAAGATTTCTTTCAAAAGGTAATTCTTCACCCCTAAACTTACATGCATAGATTTATTATGAGTACGTGAGTACGAATTAAGTATTGGAATTTATGGGATAGTAATTGTAAGCCATATGTTCCCAATTTAAGTTCATAACCATTGTAGAGATTGAGGGGTGGTTGTTTGGTGGAATTTGTTGGTTGGTTGTGGATGGTCGGATATGCATGTGATGTTGGAAGTTATAAACTATTTAAGGATGATAGTGGTATGGAGTGTTTGTAAAAATGGTGGTATTTGGATGAACAAACTCCATGGTTAAGAGTTGTAGAGATTTATGCCTACTATGTATTTGATAAAGTGCCTAGATGACCTAAATTGTGGAAATTGCTACTAACATTGGTCCCATTGAATGTTGTTATTGTAGATTGGAGTTTCTTAGTGTAGTGGATCATTGTAATATCACTAAGGGGTGAATTTGAGGTATGTTGGCTAAACTCCTTTTCTAGAATCGGAATCGATGAGTTCCTCGTGAGTTCTAAGTGTAGTTTGTTCAAACTCGCATTCCAACCATTCCAAATTGCTTCCAAAAATTAATTTTCCTAAATGCTTATGTACTTGAGTCACATTCAAATTACTCCTATACTATGATGCTTCCCCTTTGTGGAAAACTGTTCAAATATGGTTGTTGTAATTAATGCATAGGATTTGCATCCATGTGTCTATTGTAAATCACCGTGCTCTCCTTTGTATGTATTTATGATGTGTTTGAGTTCTTACATACTCATAAGTTGAAGCTATAGATATCATGCTCCCCTTTTGGGAAAAGTATTCTAAGAATAAATGGGGTATTAATCGCTTATGATTTTAACTTGTATTTCGGTTGCCCATCATTATGTCCCACTCTTTGAAAGAGATTCAATGTGTTTAAGGCACTCATTACTAATGAACTTAAAGCTATAATTTCCAAAATATTCTATGTATTGATGTTTATGATAATGATCCTTGAAAGTAAAGAAATGAAAGTGTGAAACATGAAATGCAACCATCGTGCCATGAATGAAGAACACTAGGTATGGCCAAGAGAGCCAATGAAATAAATATGTTGTGAATGGTTAAAAGTGATAGTGAAGCGATATATGGTATGATAGTCTATGAGATGAATACATTCGTATATCTATTTCCTTTATATACAAAATATTTTTGAGAGTATCATTAGCGAGTCTAGGAAGGGTGGGTTGTAAAGGCCCACACCCGAAACTACACGTGCCGGTATAGGAGTTGATTGAGGAATGAATTCCCATGATATATTGTATTGAGATTATTCCCCTAAATTGGGATGAGCTTGTTTCTAGCCTTAAATATCGACGCACACGACATATGCGAGGAGACGACATAGCCGATCAGGTGGTGATCGGATGCCATGTTGCACCCATGATAGTTCCTCCTTCTTATTATCATATTTGATTCGTATCACATGTCGATCCATATTCATTTGTGGAGAGAGGACTTAGCCGATCGAGCTATGATAAAACTCCATGCCTCGTCCATGGTGTGATGATCGGTGGCTAATGATCTCCCAACCAAAAATGTTAATTCTTATTTGAAAATTATTATTTTTTAACTTGGCATTTGGATATTATTGGTTTTTTTTTGTTACTGCTTTCATGATTCTCCCCTTCTAATGTTGGCATTCTATTCCATGAGAGGATATTTAGCTTTACATACTAGTACTATTCCATATGTACTAACGTTCCTTTTGTCGGGGACGCTACATCTTTAATGGATGCAGGTGACTGCGCAACAAGCTCCTCAGGTTCTTGATAGGTGTACCTCTTGTTAGTTGATTTGGTGAGCCCTATTCTACTTCGGGGCCTTATGTTATTTGATTTTGCACATTGTGTTTGAGGTATAGCCGGGATCTTGTCTCCGGTACTCCCATATTATACTCTTGTTCACTTAGAGGTTTCATTGACGTACTGTGGCTTGTATTTTGAATTGGGATCACAAACCAATGATGTTGTTGTATTTGTCGGACGTTCCACTTCTAAACTATAAATATGTAATATTTTGATAATCGAAAACTGAAGCTCTTATAAAAAAATTTAGTGTTGTACATACTCTTGATTGATTTAACTCTTTATAATTATCCTCAAATTATTCATGGTAAGGAGGAATGGTAGGCACTAAGTAGGCTTGCTTGACTATGTTTACTCAGTCGAGCGCTGGTCCTTCTCCACAAGGTTGGGGTGTGACATGAAATTCTTGAGTTTTGATGATCGATTCATGATTTTAGATGTTATATTGATGATTTGAGGTAGCGAGTGAGTTTGTATAATATTATTAGACTTGTGTGAATGTTCAGATTTGAGCCCGAGGGGCTCGGATTAGTTCCAGATGTATTTTGGTTGATTTTGGAACTGCTGAAGCATGGCTGATGCTGGTGTGAAGTTGCAGGTTTCACATTTGCGAGGACTTGATTTCAATTACGAGCCTCGTATTTGCGGTGTTAGGCTTGCAAATACTAAGTGTGAAATGGGGGCTGAGTCTTTGCTTTTGCAAAGAATTGACCGTATTTGCGACTAGGGGAGGTCCGTATTTACGACCTCTGTATCGCTTCTGCGATGTTTGGAAATTTCTGACAGCTTTGCAAGTGCGAAGCTTGCAAACATTTGCGATGGTTGGGGGCTTCCCAGTTGCGAGGTATAAGCCGCATTAGCGACTTCTGTATGGCTGGGACACTGATCGCATTTGCAATCAGTGGTTTGCTTTTGCGATGATCACAATTGCTGGGTAAAATATGGGAATTTCGGGACTTAGCTCATTATACACTATTTTTCAACCCTAAGCTCCATAGAGGTGATTTTTGAAGAGGAATTTCTTTCCAAATTCATTGGTAAGCATATTTAACTAGTTTTCAATCAATTTTAACTACTTTTCATGAATTTTAACATCAAATCCATGAACTTCAAAGTCAAAATTGGGGATTTTGGGTAGAATTTAGGGTTTTGTAAAATTGAGATTTAGACCCAAATTGTGGTTGGATTTCAAAATAAATCACATAATAGGGCTCGGGGGTGAATGGACAATCAGAATTTGGTCCGAATCTCGGATTTCGACCATGTGGGCCCGGGTTGACATTTCGTTGACTTTTTAATTTTGATCAAAATCGAACCTTTTTTCATTCGTGAGTAGTTTCTAAATCTTGGTTTGAATTGTTAGAACGGTATTTGGCTAGATTCAATTGGTTTGGAGGCTTTTTCTAATTGGAAAGTCGTGGTTGATTGTTGATTGTGTTCCGGAATGAGGTAAGTATCTTGCCTAGCTTTGTTGGGATAATATTTCCTACTAAATAATATTATTTGCTTGATGTAGGGGTGATGCATACACGAGGTGATGAGCATATATGCATGTGCCAGGGTTTTCATGCTCGAGAGGGATAATTGTATGCTTCTTTGTACCTTTGTTGAAATTGGTGATCCCTTAACTTATCCTTCATTTAATTCAATGACTAATAAACTCAATTAACTGTGTTAGAAATCATACTAGAATATATGACATCTTAAAAAGGATTTAATGTGCTATTTTGAGATTTGTTTACATACTTAACTTGATCGTAGTATCACGAACCTATATCTATACATGTTATTGTCATATTACTTTAGCTTCTTTATTCGTAATAAGAGATGAATATTGGGGCCTTAGGGCTATGTTTGGCACTATGATTATTTCTGTGCAGTTGATATGATGTTGGCATGATGGATATCATCGTGCGATGTGAAATAAGATTGGCCGCTTGGTTGTTACTGTGTGAGAAGAATGGGAGTTGGATCCTTGTTATGATTACTTGTTCGTTAAACACTTACATGATGTCTACCCTGGTTTCTATTAATGTTTGTTGTTTTGTATGTTACTTTCCAATTTGTGTTCCTTATGTAGTTACCTTTGTATTTCCCATTTGGCATGTTACTGTTATAACTACGCTTATGCCTTGTCTGTTACTTGCCACGATCCAAAAACAACCTAGTCATGATGGCACCTAACCTTAATGCTAGGTAAGCCAAACATAAAATAAGGCAACTCAAATGATAGATTATTAATAACATGGATTAAAATGACTGAATTCTATATAACCTCCCAAGGACTGGTAGTACAAGTCATGAGCTAATATGATTTAGATTTACAAACTGAAATGAAGAATAAATACAATATCTGTTTAAAATTTACATAACCAGAGTTTAAGTCCTAAACTACCATGTACAAGAGATAGCTTGAATCTAAAATGCGGGAACGTATTATGCAAGGCTTCATCTTCCACAGCTACGCAACTCCAACATCTGTACATAAAATGCAGAAGTGTAGTATGAGTAAAACTGACCCCATGTACATAGAAAGTATCTTGACTAACCTTTTTTAAAAGAAAATATCTACTAGGTTATTCCCCTAGTAGCTGATATATAATAAGCCCCAATCTCGAGCAAAATTACACAATGTTCAAGTAGAAGAAAAACCATGAAACAAAGAAAGCCAATTGCTATTGCTACCAAATACAATGTAGCGGTTGCATAAATATAAATGAAAAATACTAAGGTACAAATTTAAAACATCCAATTAGTTGCCGACAACAATAAATTCACACACCAGTTCCAAACAACTCCTTGTATCACCTACAATGCTCTCACCGGGCGCCATTTGTTGCAATCCAAAGGAGTAGGTATGTATAAATACACACGATGTACAACAAAGCAATTCAAACATCTTCACTTTGGGGTTGTAGAATTCCAGCAGTAGTGTTGATACAGAACAAAAGCATTTGATACTTCTTTGCGAGAATGAGTAGTATTGATGAGGCTAGGACTGAAAAATGTCACAGCTCTAGATTGTTGTTGTATTGGACTAAGTTGCCATGTGCATCCATTGTTAGGTGATAACAGGTGATTTTGATATAGTGGCAGCATTATTGTAGCACTGGATCAGATGAAAATAATAGATGTGGAACTTGAATTGTATCTTCCCATATGGTGATGCAGCAACCACAAATTGAGCATTATGAAATGCTAATACAACTGAGTGTCGAAACGTCTCCATACAAGTGATATCGTCCATAGATTCCAATGTAGTCAGTATCCCTAATAGAAACTGCTCAATTTGTGTAATGACAACCAAATCAGTCCCAGAAAATGTAAGGATCATAATTGCACCAGCATTAGTTGATATGCACAAAGTAGTTCTGCTTGATGTTTTGAATCAACTAACTTATGTTTTGGTGCTGTAGAAACCAACATGTACTGGAGGTTAGCAGTGCTGTAATTCCAAATTGAGATTTCTGTGAAATGTTCTATTGATTTATGTGTAGAAGATCACTCTGTGCCGTTAGCTCATTTAGCAGAGCTTATGTTTGGAACCTGGTAATGAATTAGTACTCCCCAGGTTCAAGGATCAGTGTGTTGTGGCAGCAGAACTGGAGCAGTAGAAACCAACAGTGGGTTAGGTTGAATTATAACTTCCTATTTGGTGATGTAACAACCTCAGATTGAGTATTACGAAATACCAATACCACTGAGAACAGATACATCTCCATACATAAAGGATTTAGTATTAAGGAACCCACTATAGTAAGCTAATTGGACTGGAACAAGGCGCTGGTACTGCAGAACCAAAATCACTGGTGGTTCCTGTTGCTGTAATTCTTTGCATTAATTGCAATTGCAGATGCCTCAACAATTTGTGCTTAACTCTGGAACCAACAGTAGTTGATGTGCAAAAATAGTATAGATAGAGTGAGTTGTGAATTGATGTTCCATTGATGTATTTATATAAGATCAGTCCATGACATTGCCATAGTTAGCTGAACCTGTCTTAGGAACCTTCCAAATGTAGCAAACAAGTTAGAAAGGGAGTTTGTGCTCCCAGGTTCTGGTGTGTTCTGGGAGCATTAAAGAAGCTTGGTCTGTAAGTGAGGTAATGTTACATTTCGCATTTTTGTACATTAAAGTTTCGTCGTAAGTTGATCAACGTAAGCTCGGGAATGAGATTAATTTTAAGAATATAGGTATTTATGTTATTTATAACAAGTGATAAGTAACTGTCCTGAAGGTTAGAGGGTAAACAAATCGAAGAAAATGAGTTTTTTTTGAAGTTTGACAATTTGGGATAAAATACGGTCCAAGCTATAATACCCCGTATTTATGGACTAGTGCCATATAATGTACCACATGACCATGATAGTAAGGTATATAAAGTATGTAAAGGTGATTAGTATTTTAAGTAATTAAGATATTACCTAATTATGTTGATAATTAGTTAATTATTAATTTTTAGTGGGAGATTAACTAGGTAATTAGAATTTGTGGATAAGCTTAATGGAGACATCACCCCAACGTGGCAGCAAGGGGTTTATTTGCTAAGACAAAACAATGACTCTTTGGCTAGGTGGCTAGGTGGCGTATTTAGGGTATGTTGGCAAAGTAATTATTATCAAGTGGGGCCCACAACCACTATGATAAGAGACCTCCCTAATTCATTAAAGGGAGATGGATATATCTACAAAGTAACACATGAAAGCTTCAACAAAATTCATATGAAACTACCTAATGTGATAGCAACGTGACTTACAATTCTAAGGGAGCCCGATATAAACTTTCTCAAGAATATCATACGGATTTTTCCCTACTTCGATCTCGCGTTACGTGTTTTGTCGCGATTGACGTGTGTTTTAGGGATTGTCAAGAGAATCGGCTCATGTATGTTAAGGCTATCTCTTCTTTCATTTTGGCATGCTCTATATGATACAACAAAACGAGAAAATGCGCAACTTTCACAAATGACTCTATTCATAAAAATACTAGTGGTGCCTATGTTATTGATTCCCCGTGTGTCCTATTATTATATCATCTATTCATAGGTCTCAGAAAATACGTAAGTTGATAAAGCTTATCTGAAGGCATATTGACCTTATGACATTCCAAGAAATCTTATTAACTTACTTCTTATGCATTTAATTCATTTATACATGTACATTGACCCATGACCAGATGGCATTATATACATGTATATTATATGTATATGGGATATGGGAAAAGGTTACGACATTATATACGCACCACCACCTGATCAGTTGGTATACGTTGATGATTTCGCCCACAGAGGCCGAGATGATATGATGGGATGCCCTTAGAGGCTTGATGATGTTATGTACACATATACCTATGCAAGATACGACATTTATACACACATGCATGACTTTATAAATATTTCAGGATTCACAAAGTTATTTAGACTTACAGGAGGATTCCTTTACTCCATGTTTCTTTTATGTCTTTTATACTGATTTTCATGCCTTACATAGGTTGACGGTCCCCCTTCTTAGGATCTTTGCTCAGCGAGAGTTTGTGTGCTCCATTTGATCTGGAGCTACTTTTGGGTTTTGGTACGATATGTTTGTATCAGTCTCGTCCTTTATACAGTTGTACACTCTATTAGAGTTCTGTAGACAGTCATGTATAGTTGGATAGTATGTGGCCTTGTCTGTTTGCCCTACCATATTCCGCATGTATATGAATATATGTCTTTTGGGCATGTTTTCCTCACGTATGTTATTCACGTGATTCAGCAGTTTATTGATATATGTTATACATGACCTACCCTTAATTCATGTTTATATCTTAGACGCATGCTTAGGGGTGTTCGACAGGTAGGACTCGGGCACTCGTCATGGCCCATCGGTTTAGGTCGTGACAGAAGTGGTATCAGAGAAGTTCTGTCCTATGGTTGCGTACATACCGTGTCCAGTAGAGTCTTGTTTATGAGTGTGTTGTGCACCACATTTATAAACAGGAGGCTACAGGACATATAGGATGTTATCCTCCTTTCTTATCTTAGATCGTGCGATATAAGGATTCTTTTTCCTAACGATATGTTATGTTTTCAGCGATGCCTTCGAAGGCTACTGCCACCTAGAAGGGCAAGTCTGTGGCTGATGAGACTACTAGTCGAGCGTCACGAGTTACCAGGGCTCAGGGAGAGTTTCATAGTGAGATTCCATCTCAAACTTCACATACCCCACCCTCTCCAGAGGCTCTCTGAGGGGCACCAGCTTCAGCGTTTGTCCTTGTACGCCCAACTCCTCAGCCAGATGCACCAGGTCAGGAGATGAGAGATGCAATTCAGCTATTGACTTGATTAGTAGCCGCACAATCTCAGCGTCGGGAAGTAGGTATTGGTCATGCAGATAGGGCCATCAGTGTGAGGGTTCGTGATTTCATTAATTTGGACCCTTCGGTATATACTGGAGCAAATTTGAACAAGGACCCTCAGGTATTTATCGATAGGATGCATAAGACTTTGAGGGTAATGAAGGCCACTGCGACTGTGACAGTTGAGCTAGCTTCTTATAGACTTCGTGATGTCGCAGTTAATTAGTATGAGTCTTGGGAGTTGTCCATAGATGAGGATGCCTCTCCAGCGGTATGGCAGGAGTTTACAGAGGCGTTTCTTTGTCATTATCTGCCACCATAGCTTAGACGGGCCAGAGTTGATAGGTTTTTTGACCCTTCGGCAAGTTAATATGAGTGTTCGGGAGTACAACCTTCAGTTTGATTCTTTGTCGACGTATTCTCCCACTATTATAGATAAGATGGAGGATCTGGTTCACCGGTTCGTGATAGGGTTGGAGCCGCACCTGCTTAACGACTGTATATCGATCTCACTTTAGCCAGGTATGGATATGTCTCGTATTCAGGCATACGATCAGGGTGTAGCGGAGCGTAAGCAGAAGCAGAGGGTCGATCGTGAGCATGATAGGGGCCAGAGTAAGAGAGCGAGATCTTCGGGTCCTTCTACTGAGTTTCGAGATGGTCAAAGACAAAAATACCAGAGGTATCCAGTACAGCCATCGGCTAGCGCACCCTTTCAGTTTTCTGATAGGAGATTTGATCGTTCTACATATTTAGGGCCTAGTCAAAATTCCAGAGCCTCTAGTTCTCAGTATAGAGGTGAGTCAAGTCAGATGAGGCCTCCCTTGCCACGATGTGCTCAGTGTCATAAGCAGCATGTAGGGCAGTGCCTTATGGGTTGGGTGTTTGTTATACATGTGGTTATCCAGGCCATGTTATGAGAGATTGTCCGACGATAGGTGGTGCAAGCATAGTTCAGCCAGTGGGATATGTAGCTGGTTCGTCATCATCAGTACGCCCCCCCCTCCGGGCAAGGTTCACAAGCACCAATGGGTCGTGGTAGAGGCAGAGAATCTAGCTCGAGCGGTCCTCAGAACTGCGTTATGCATTAGCAGGTTGACAGGATCAGGAGTCATCACCTGATGTTGTTACAGGTATATTATCAGTCTCCTCATATGATGTATATGCATTGATTGATCCAGGTTCCAACTTATCATATGTCACTTCATTGGTTGCTAGTAAGTTTGGGATAGAACTTGAGTTGGTTAAACCTTTTGAGGTGTCCACACCTGTTGGGGATCTAGTGATAGCTAGGCAGGTATAGAGAGATTGTATAGTAGTAGTCATAGTCGATCTACAGTAGCAGACCTAATTGAGTTAGATATTGTAGAATTTGATGTTATAATGGGTATAGATTTGTTGGCTTCTTGTTATGCCAACGTTGATTGTAGATCAAAGATGGTTCGATTCCAGTTCCCAGGGGAGGCTGTTTTGGAGTGGAAAGGTGATACGGCATCGCTGAGAGGTATGTTTATTTCCTATCTCAAGGCAGGGAAGATGATTAGAAAGGGCTATATTTATCACTTAGTTCGGGTTGAGGATATGAAAGTAGAGTCACCAACCGTTCAGTCTATCCCTCTGGTTAATGAGTTTCCCGATGAGCTTCCGGGTCTTTCGCTAGAGCGAGAGATTGAGTTTGCTATTGACATATTACTAGATATTCAGCCAATATCTATTCCTCCATATAGAATGGCACCTGCAGAGCTAAGAGAGTTGAAAGAACAACTAAGGGACTTACTTGAAAAAGGCTTTATCAGACCTAGTACATCACCGTAGGGAGCACCTGTGTTATTTGTGAGGAAGAAAGATGGTTCCTTGCGGATGTGTATTGATTATAGACAGTTGAATAAGGTGACGATTAAGAATAAGTATTCGCTCCCGAGGATTGACGATTTATTTGATCAGTTTCAAGGTGCCAAGTGTTTCTCAAAGATATACTTGAGGTCTGGGTACCATCAGGTAAGGGTTAAAGAGAAAGATATTCCGAAAGTAGCATTCAGGACCATATATGGGCATTTTGAGTTTCGTGTTATGTCGTTCGGTTTGACCAATGCCCTAGAAGTATTCATGGACTTGATGAATCGCGTGTTCAGACCCTTTCTAGATCTGTGTATTTATCGATGATATATTGGATTATTCTAGTTCACAGACTGACCATGCAGATCATTTGCGTACTGTGCTCAGAGTTCTACAAAAAGGGAAGTTGTATGCAAAATTCTATAAATGTGAATTCTGGTTGAATTATGTAGTTTTCCTTGGGCATACTATTTTAGGTAAAGGTATCCGGGTTGATACACAAAAGATTGAGGCAGTAAAGACTTGGCCTAGACCCACGACACCAACGGAGGTTCATAGTTTTCTCGGTTTGGCAGGTTATTACAAGAGATTTGTAGAGGGATTTTCTTCCCTTTCAACACCATTGACAAATTTGACTCAGAAAGGAGCCTAGTTTCAGTGGACTGATGCTTGTGAACGGAGTTTCCAGGCATTGAAGGAAAGATTTACTTCAGCACCGGTTCTAATACTCCTATAGGGAACTGATGGTTATGCTATTTATTGTGACGCTTCGGGCCTTGGATTGGTTTGTGTACTGATGCAGCATGGTAAGGTTGTAGCTTATGCTTCTAGACAACTAAGAAAGCACGAGAAGAATTACCCGACCCATGATTTAGAGTTAGCCACGGTGATTCATGCACTAAATATATGGAGGTACTATTTGTATGGTATTCATGTTGATATCTATATGGATCATAAGAGCCTTCAGTATATCTTCAAGCAAAATGAATTAAATTTACATCAGTGAAGATGGTTGGAGCTACTAAAAGGCTATGCCATCGATATTTTATACCATCCAGGGAAGACGAATGTAGTAGTCGACGCCCTCAGCAGTAGATCTATGGGTAGCATGTCATATTTACAACCAGAGAAGAGTGGGATAGCCCATGACATTCATCAGCTAGCGATTCTTGTAGTTCGATTACTGGATTCAGGTGATACCAGAGTTACTATTCAAGACATGGCAACATCCTCTTTAGTAACTGAAGTGACGAAACGTAGTACGAGGATCCCGTGTTAGCTCATTATAGAGATACTGCCCCTCAGAAGGAGAAGACACCATTTGAGATTACAGGAGATGGGGTCCTCAGATATTGAGGACGATTATGTGTCCCTAATGTTGCAGGGCTGCGCCGACACGTTATGGAAGAAACTCACTATTCTCGTTATTCTGTCCATCCATGAGCAACAAAGATGTATCATGATATCAGGGAAATATATTGGTGGGACGGAATGAAAATGTATATAGTAGAGTTTGTTGCTTAGTTCCCTAACTGTCAGCAGGCTAAGATTGAGCATCAAAAACCTAGTGGATTATTGTAGGCTATAGAGATTTCGACTTTGAAGTGGGAAGTAATTAATATGGATTTCATCATAGGATTACCTCGTACCCAGCTTAAGTTCGATTCTATATGGGTGATTGTTGATAGACTTACAAAATCAGCCCATTGTTTGCCTGTTAGGACTACATATTCCGCAGAGGATTATGCAAGGCTTTACATTAAGGAGATTGTACGAATTCATGGTGTCCTTATATCTATTATCTCGGATAGAGGTGCTAAGTTTACAGCTAATTTCTTGAGGTCCTTCCAAAAAGGATTGGGGACTCAGGTAAGTCTTAGTACAACATTTCATCCCCAGACAGACGGACATGGTGAGCGTACTATTCAAACACTTGAGTATATGTTACGGGCTTGTGTCATAGACTTCAAGGATAGTTAGGATGATCATCTGCCGCTTATTGAGTTTGCGTATAGTAATAGCTATCATTCCAGTATTCAGATGGCTCCATACGAAGCTCTTTACGGACGAAAGTGTAGGTCACCTATAGGATGGTTCGATGTTGGGGAAACTAAGTTAGTAGGACCAGAGTTGGTACAACAGGCAATCAAGAAGATTAAGATTATACAGGAAAGGCTATTAGCAGCTCAAAGCCGTCAGAAGTCTTATGCGGATAATCAACGATGAGATTTGGAGTTTCAGGTTGACGATTGGGTATTCCTAAAGGTATCACCGATGAAAGGCGTTATGAGGTTTGGTAAGAAAGGAAAACTTAGCCCTCGGTACATTGGACCATATATGATCATACGCAAGGTAGGTAAGGTAGCATATGAGTTAGACTTGCCTTCTGACTTGGAGTCTGTACATCCAGTCTTTCATGTGTTTATGCTCCATAAATGTATCGGAAATCCTTCCAGAGTTGTGTCAGTTGATGATGTTTAGGTCACAGAGCATTTATCATATGAGGAAGCTCCCATTGCTACGCTAGATAGACAAGTTCGGAGATTAAGAACTAAGGACGTAGATTCGGTTAGAGTACTTTGGAGAAACAATAATGTGGAAGAAATGATAGGGAAGCTGAAAAAGACATGAAGTCTAGGTATCATTACTTTTTTCCTCTTCTAGAGGAGGATCATACTGAGACATCACAGCCTTAAGGTGCGTGTATGGATTCTTGTGTTAGTTATTGTCATTGGTCGTGTGAGGCCACTGTTGGTATTGATGAATATGGACTTGTATGGCCTTGTATTAGTTGTTTTGCTGCGTGGCAGGTTGGTAGAAAGTAGTTCAGTTTATAGAAGAGACTCTGACAAAATTGTCGCAAATCTCTAAGAGTTAACATTCGCGGACGAATGTTTCTAAGGGGCGGAGGATGTTATATTTCGCGTTTTCATATGTTAATGTTTCGTCGTAGGTTAATCAACGTAAGCTCAGGAATGAGATTAATTTTAAGGATATAGGTATTTATGTTATTTATAACAAGTGATAAGTAAGTGTTGTGAAGGCTAGAGGGTAAAAAAATCGAAGAAAATGAGTTTCGTTGAAGTTTGACAATTTGGGATAAAATACGATCTAAGCTATAATACCCCGTATTTATGGACTAATGCCATACAATGTATCACATGACCATGATAGTAAGGTGTATAAAGTATGTAAAGGTGATTAGTATTTTAATTAATTAAGATATTACTTAATTATGTGAATAATTAGTTAATTATTAATTTTTAGTGGGAGATTAACAAAGTAATTAGAATTTTGGATAAGCTTAATGGAGACATCACCCCAACATGGCAGCAAGAGGTTTATTTGCTAAGACCAAACAATGACTCTTTGGCCAGGTGGCTAGGTGGCATATTTAGGGGATATTGGAAAAGTAATCCTTATCAAGTGGGGCCCACAACCACTATGATAAGAGACCTCTCTAATTCATTAAAGGGAGATGGATATATATACAAAGTAACGGATGAAAGCTTCAACAAAATTCATACAAAACTACCTAATGTGATAGCAGCGTGACTTACAATTCTAAGGGAGCCCGGTATAAACTTTCTCAAGAATATCATACGGATTTTTTCCGACTTCGATCTCGCTCAGGTATGTTAAGGCTATCCCTTCTTTCATTTTGGCATGATCCATATGATACAACAAAATGAAAAAAACGCACAACTTTCATAAATGACTATATTCATAAAAGTACTAGGGGTGCCTATGTTATTGATTCCCCATGTGTCCTATTATTATATCATCTGTTCATAGGTATCAGAAAATACGTAAGTTGATAATGTTTATCCCAAGGCATATTGACCTTATGACATTCCGAGAAATCTTATTAACTTACTTCTTATGCATTTAATTCATTTATACATGTACATTGACCCATGACCAGATGGCGTTATATATGCGTATATTATATGTATATGGGATATGGGAAAAGGTTACGACGTTATATACGCACCACAACCTGATCAGTTGGTATACGTTGATGATTTCGGCCACAGAGGTCGAGATGATATGATGGGATGCCCTCAGAGGCTTGATGATGTTATGTACACATATATCTATGCAAGATACAACATTTATACGCACATTCATGACTTTATAAATATTTTAGGATTCACAAAGTTATTTAGACTTACAGGCGGATTCCTTTACTCCAAGTTTCTTTTGTGTCTTTTATATTGATTTTCATGCCTTACATACTCAGTACATTATTCGTACTGATGCCCCTATTTCCTGGGGAGTGCGTTTCATGCCCGAAGGTGCAGGTAGATAGGCTGACGGTCCTCCTTCTTAGGATCCTTGCTCAGCGAGAGTTGGTGTGCTCTATTTGATCCGGAGCTGCTTTTGGGTTTTGGTATGATATGTTTGTATCAGTCCCATCCTTTATACAGTTGTACACTCTATTAGAGGTCTGTAGACAGTCATGTATAGTTGGATAGTATGTGGCCTTGTCGGCTCGCCCTACCGTATTCTGCATGTATATGTATATATGTCTTTTGGGCATGTTTTACTCATGTATGTTATTCACGTGATTCAGTAGTTTATTGATAGATGTTATACATGACCTACCCTTAATTCATGTTTATATCTTAGACGTATACTTAGGGGTGTTCGATAGGTAGGACTCGGGCACGCGTCATGGCCCATCGATTTGGGTCGTGACAGGTAAGAGTGCTTTGTCTGCTGCTAGGTTTATATATATTTGCCATGCTAATACCACTGGGAAGTAATGAGATAGCACACAACCATGCAGTACCACCCTAAGCATAGTAGCAAAAGCAAATCTGTGTGAGTGTAGGCTGCTTGTTATATTGAAGGTCATTAGGTGGATGTAAGCCCAGTAGCAATGAAGAAGCAGTATCTCTAATACATAGTTATTGGTTTGCTCAAAGGCATCTATATCCAACCAATCAGCTACACCCTACAAAGAAGTGGGTGGGGTATGTAAGCCCAGTAGCAATGAAGAAGCATAAGCTGAAATACATTGTTATGGGTTTGGGCAAGGCAGCTATAACCAACCAATCAGCTACACCCTACAAAGAAGTGTTTGTGGTATTTAATATGCAAAGGTGGCAAACAATGCAAATAACAATGTGAGTAAGACATGAGGGTAAGATCAAGCTATTGGTCAGTGGTTGCAGCAGCTGTATGCTTATGATGACATGCAGTTGAAAAAGCTAGAGTTGTGAGAAACTAGTGGGTGACTGTTTTAGGAATGTTGATTGCCTATTGCATTTGGGGGTGCTGGAGTGAGGAGTGTTGTGGTTGTATTGACTTCTTGGCTTAAAATGCTTGTCTTGCCTGTTAGGAATTCACTAAAATGAATCAACGAGAGGCAAAGCATTATATGTTTTGATCATCAATATGGTTCTCTTCTCTTTGCAATCCTAATCCGAAGGTTAGGAATTTGTGATTTGTCAGTGTTGATTAGTTTTTTTGCTGCAATTGGAAATTCATGAAATGACTGAAATGTGAGTGTACCTGCAAAAGAGAAAGCTAGGTTAGCAAGAAAATCTACAACAGTGTTCCCTTCCCTTAGTACATGCTGAAAGAGAACATTGTAGCTGTTCTTTATCTGCTTGAGCTTCCTCACTTTAGCACTTATACACCATGGAGTTGCCCATTCCCCATCAATAATCTTCCACATCACCAAGGAATTATCTCCATAATCAGTGGATGTAATTGCCTTTCAACACAGTATTCTAACCCCTCACAAATAGCCTTTGCTTATACCACTATATTTGTTGCCTCGCCTATTTCACTTGCCTTAGCAAAAACCAAATCACCCACATGATCTCGCACACAAAATCCATATGAGCTTGGTCAAGGATTACCTCTTGATGTACTATCTGTGTTGCATTTGAACCACCTTTCATAAGGAAGTTGTCATGTCCCTTTCTTGGTCACAACATATGGCCTGTAACCCTCCAAGAATTTGATCCGTTCTAGCCAGAAAAGGGGGATGCCTGACAGCCATGGATACCTCACTCTTGCTATGTGATGTAGTGTCTTATTCACCTCATGAAGCACCATATTGTAGGATATTGTACCTCCATATTTCATTGTGTTTCTCCTCTTCCAAAGTTCCTATATGATCACCGCTGGAACTGCTTGAAATAATGGCTTTAGTTTAGGACAATATTGTGCATTCCACCATGCTCTTATTACTTGATGAACCCGTATCAGATTTACTAACAACCCTGCTGCTTGAAGGAAAGTCTTTTATACCTTGTTTGCAGTATCACTCGTTAAGAACAAATACTGGAATGAGTCTTCTTGTGGTTGTGAGCAACACCAGCACTTGGACACTATCATATACCCACCTCTCCTCCATAAGTCATCTGTGGGAATCTTCCCTTTCCACAATCTCCATAGAAAGAAGGAGATTTTAAATGGTAAACCTTGAATCCACATCTTACTGTAATCATGATTAGTAGGTGTTGTATGCCTCAAAATGTTCCAAGCACTACTAACAGAAAACTCTCCTGAAGGTGTAGGCATCCATCTAGGAAAATCCTAGCCATCGTCACTAGTGTCAAATAGAACTTCATGTCTTATATGTTGAGCAATGTCTATAGGAAAAGACTGATCCAGGAATTTCTTATCCCATGCATCATCCACTATCAAGTCAGCTACTTCCTGTATATATTCATTGATTGGGTAGTCTCTTGGAACAACATGGTACAAAGCTTCTAGTCCAGTCCAATTCTCATACGAAACGTTAGTTGATCCTTTTTTCATTTCCCATAATATTTCATGCTCCACTTCTTCCCTAGCCTCTAACATTTTCCTCCATACATGAGACCCCCATCTAAATTTGACCACTGTTGGCAGCTTATTTTTAAAGTATTTGTTCCATATGAAATTAGTCCACAAGGACCTCGATGTCCTTAACTTCCACCAGAACTTCGCAAATAAATCTCTAGAGACATCATTCAAAGATCTAAAACCTACTCCCCCTTCTTCCTTTGGTAGGCAAAGATTTTGCCATTTTATCCAATGTCTACTTCTACCTTCATCCTTGTTACTCCAGAAGAATCTAGCAAAGGTTTTATGAAGGTGTTCAAGTACATTGTTAGGTGGATCAAGGACAGAAAGGATGTGTGTAGGCATGCTTTGTAGGACACTAGTGATTAATGTAGCTTTTCCCCCATAGGACAGTAGCTTCCCTTTCCAAGAGTGTAGCTTTGCCTTCATATTTTTAATCGAGCCATTGTAATAATCATCCCTTCTTCTTTTTAGAATATTGGACTACAAAGATAAGTAAATGGAAACTCACCCTTTGAGAATCCAGTAATCGCACCCACAGAACTGAACAACCTTGCAGACACAATAGAGTGCATATAAAAGGAACTCTTTGTCATGTTGATCATTTGGCTAGAAGTGTGCTCGTACTTGTACAAGACTTCTATAATATTCTCTAAGGAATATGGATATGCAGAAGAAAAGATTATAGTGTCGTCTGTGTAGGCTAAATGATTCAATGGATCAGTCCACTTGGGCATGCCAAAGCCCTTGAATATCTGGTCTTCAAACTGCTTATTTAAAGACCTAGACAGTACCTCTGCAGAGAGTATGAACAGGGCTAGGGAGAGAGGATCCCCTTGCTTGACACCTCTTGTTGAGTGAAAGAAACTTGTAGCTTGACCATTAATCTGAATAGAATACCAGTTGTTGGATAGTAGATTCCACACCATGTTGATGAAGCATTCTGCAAATCCCATTTTCCTCAAAAAATGCATTAAATACTTCCAAGAGACCCTATCATATGCCTTTTCCATGTCAAGTTTGATAACTACATTGGCAGGTTTTCCCCTTAACCTTATGTCAGTAACAATCTCCTGAGTTAATAAGATATTTTCAAATATACTTCTTCCTTTGACAAATCCTGACTGGTTGGAAGAGATCAAAGAAGGTAGTATTTTTTCCAGCCTATGATGACCAACTCTATATATCACTTTATTTAAAAAATTGCTTAAGCTTATAGGTCTGAGATCGGTGAATGTTTGAACCTGTGGTTTTTTTTTTTTTTGCAGCAAGACAAGGTTTGTGGGGTGTTATAGACCTAGGCAAAGGGCTTCCTCCATAAAACAGTTTCAGCATCTCATGTATATCTTCCCCTATTATATCTCAACATTTTTGAAAGAAAATGCTTGTGAAACCATCTGGACCACCTGCACTCTCACCACTCATTGCAAATACTGCTGCTTTTACCTCCTCATTTATAGGAATGCTGCACAGCTCTAAGTTCTGATCACTAGACACCATTGGAGGTACATTGTTTAGGATATCAGAGCATGTAGGTTCATCTTCTTGTGTAAATTTTTTCTGGAAATATTCTACTGCTGCATCCACTAGCTGATCTTGTGACTCAATCCAAGCACCATCATGATTTTGGATTCTCTTCAGTTGGAGATTTTGCCTTTTACCATTGACATGGTTGTGGAAAAATCTAGTATTTCTGTCTCCTTCTGCAAACTAGGACATTCCAACTTTTTGTTTCCAATACCGCTCCTCTATGATCAGATATCTCCTTAAGTCAGATTGTACTTTCTGAAGTACAATTCTATTCTCTACTGTTGGTTCTTCTTCAAATAACATTTCCTTTACTCCGACCACATCTTCTCTTAAAGCCAGTTGTTTAAAGATATCCCCATAAGTGAGCTTGCTCCATTTGAAAAGAGGAATCTTAACTCTTTCTAGTTTCTATTTGAACATCAAGAATGGGTCACCTGTGAAATCAGCCAGCCAATTATGTCTAACTACCTCCATAAAAGAGGCATGTTTAGTCCAGAAATTTAGAAATTTGAAAGGTTTGGCAATTTGAGTGGTCTGCTTACCACAACTCATCAGTAGTGGTGCATGGTCGGAACCTGTTCTGATGTGGCGCTCCACTTCTGTACTAGGGAATAAAGTCTGGAATGGCACATTGACAAAAATTCTGTCCAACCTTTTGAATATGCATTCTAAGTTTGGTCTCCCATTCCACCATGTGAATAGACTTCCTTTGTACCCCATGTCAAATAGCACACATGAGTTTACACAAAAGGCAAAATTTTCATATTCAGGAGGGTAAACTAGCAGTCCACCAATCTTCTCTTATTCATTAAGAATCACATTAAAGTCCCCTCCAACCACCCAAGGTAATTCCATGTCTCTAGCAAGGTAGTATAGATTATCCCACAATTCTAATCTTTCCAGGGATGAAAAATTTGCATATACAAAGGTCATCATGATCTGCTTCTCAATATCTTAATGATAAACCATGATAGTAAGTTTCTGGTCAGTGTCAATCACCACATCCCACTGGAGCACAACATCAAGAAATAGCCATATCTTGCCATTGATATTAGATCTTGCTGCCTAGTCTCCTCCTATAGTTCTGAATAAGCCTTTGATTTTGGAAAGTTTCCATGAGTGCTATAATGAAAAAACCATGTTCCCTTTGCATGTTGATAACTCTCTAAAAGACCTGCTGAGTTTTAACAGACCTTATGTTCCATATGAGTGTCTTAATCATCATCTAGTGGTGGAGGCTTCCCTCTTGGGTAGTATTCTTGTAGGAGGTTGTTGTTCCATGCGATGAGTTTGCTTCCTTCTATTATTAGCATGTTTAACTATAGTCCTATGTGACAAATCTTCTTCCTTTGCCACAGACTTGACATTTCCAGGTGTAGATTCATCAGCACCTTCATGTTCTAGTTGATCATTAGTGCCCAAGGCCTTATGAATTTCCAAAGGCAGTTCCTTGTGTACAATAATGTCATGCATAATCTGAGCAGGAGATTGCAGTGGTATATTGATTTGAATCTGTATTGGAGATCCAGTGGTTAATGCAATTTCCATAGGCAGTGTATCAATTGCAGCTGACTCCCTACGAATTATGGCTGACCCTACCTGCTCCCTGTCTGGTAATTTTGCCATTGCACCTTCAACGTTGGCTACTAGTTCCCCAATTTTGTTATTGTCCAAAGCCTTCCTGGATACCTCTGTATTAACCTGTGCTGGCATTGAATTAACTCTTTGATCATCAAGTCTTAGTCTTGTTTGTGCCTTTGAACTTACTTCACCTCTCCCTAGTTGTATAGAGCCTGTAGTTTTTCTATTTGAATTAAGTGGGTCCACAAATATGTGAGATGGTATTTCCTGACATGAGTGGTTGAGGGTCACATTAAGTGTTTCCTTATGCATTCCAAATCTCCTTTGAACCCAGTCAATGGTATTTTCTTTTTTCCCTGAAGTATTTTGCCCAGTATCAGTAGAGATAGAGTGTCTGGTCAGCTTTACAACTTTAGGATTGGATTTTGATTTTTCATCAGTTCTTAAATGTTGGTTATCTGGAGATTCCAAAATTTGATACTTCTGTTATTGTTCTTTGAGCTTGTCCTTGCCTTCACTATCAGATTCAGAACTCGCATTATTGACAATTCCAGCATCCTTATTTTTTTGTGTGCTTGCCTGATTTGCAGCAGTGGATGGTAGGTTTTCTGTGCTGGTGTTACCACCTACCTGAGCAGACTCATGAATTGTCGGAGAAGATGCTATTCCAGTAAAGTGCCCTGTCTCATTAGGTGGTTCCTGTACACTCATCTATCCTTCATTACAAGCATCAGCACTATCAGCAGTATTATGAATGGCTTCTGGTACAGTCTATAGTGGCTTTGGTGGAGCACATTGTGATTTGTTCATTACCCCTGAGGGCTGGGAGGGTCTGGATAACTGTGTCTCAAGAGCTTGTTGTTGTGGCTGTTTCTGTTTCTTTTGCTTGTTTTTCTGGTTGATTCTCTTGAAATTCTTCTTTTTTTAGATTGCCTTTGATCGCTGGAATGGTTATCCTTTTTTGGTTGTTACGCAATTACTTTGTGATTTATTCTTCCTTGTTGCTCCTCAATTTTGCATTATTCCTCAATTGTTTGGTTGAAAGTCTAACCATTTTGCTGTCCCTGTACCATTTGCTCCGGTGGTGTTGCAGTTGCTCCCTCTAGCTTGTTTGTAATGTGATTGTTAGCATTGTGAGTTGTTGCTACTGTTGTTGTTGCGTTCCTCTTCTCTTGTTCTTCTCTTTTTCTAATAGTGTAGTTGTACTCTTCATGACCCAAGTGTCTGCAGTATGGTAGATCTTTATATACTACTTCCAGCCACTGGCCATCCCCATTCACATCCTGATCTTCATCAAATCCCAGCCAAACATGATGAGGCCTTTCCTTAGGCAAATCAACCTACATCTTGACTTTTGCAACACTTCCCCTTATTTTTTTACATTGAAGCTAAGTCTAGATGGAGTACCTTACCAATAGGTGATAAAAGTACTGACAGTACTTCCCTATAGTAGAAATGACATGGAAGTTCTAGAATGACTATCCAAACAAGGATAATAGGATTATCCTCATTTGGATTGAAATTGGGTGTCCACGCTTGTTATTCCATTCTTTGACCTTGGATGAACATGAATGATTTTTTTCAAACAGTAGTGTGATCATACTCATTTTCTAAATCAATGTAGACTGTTCTTGCATTGAAATGAGCTATTTTAACTCCTTCTCTGAGTTATATTTGTGCTATGAAGCTTTTCTTTATTTGTTCTATTCTAGAAATTGTGTATTGGCATCTGTTAGCCAATGTGACCATATAATCTGTCCTAGTAAAAATAACAGTTGGTTGGCCCTGTTTGGTAGTGATTCTAGGTGGTGTGAACTCTATTGGTGTTATCCCTGAAACTTGCCTAACTCTTAACTTTGTAGCTAGAGATTGAGTGATAGTAGGTGGTGGAGGAGCAGGGTAGTTACTAGTTTTATTTTGCTGGGCAGTCGTAGCTATAAGCTTGGGATGGGAATCTGTTATAATGTGGTGAGGTTAGGTATTTTGGTTAAAAGCTGCTTGTAGCTTATAGGTGTTAGGGTGTTTTAGTTGAGTTAAGTTGGCTGAGTTCTTTGTGTTTGTGTATGCAGGTGTTGTAGAGATTGCTTGATTATATGATTTGTCTTGAAGGGTAGTTTCTTTTTGTTTTAAGCTAGGTTTGCTGGTATTCTTGTGCTGGCTTATAGTTAACATTTGGTTATGAGTAGATGTTTTTCAAAGTTAGTAGATATTTAAGGAAAGTTTGATGGAGGTGTTATCTGAACAAGTTGAGGGTGTGCTTGAGTAGCTCTATTTGCCGTTAAAGACTGGTTTTCGTTGATCAGGTGAGCTGCAGAGACATTACCTGAATGAATTAATGTTGTTGAAGAAGGGGTTAGATGTAGTTGATCAGTAGGAGTTGGTTTGACAGCTTTGTCTTTGTTATCAAGATACTGCTCAAGTGATCCTTGTCCTGCAATTAAAATTGAACATTCCGATGACTTCCACCAACTAGAATTGAATCTTTTCCATCCAATTCAATCACATCTTGCACATCAGTATTAGCAGTGGCAACCTGTGTTGGCAATGTGGTTGTTCTTGTAGGTGTCGATTTATTTTCAACCTTTTTTTGTGTTTGTTCTATTGAATTGTCATGATGACTAAGCTCAGTATGGCTTTGTGAAGCACAACCATTTATCTGTTCATTAAAATTGACATCAAAACTGACCTTGGCATTTCGTCGAATAGATGGCATATGCGATTTTGCGTATACTAGGTTATGCCATTATGTAACGAATTGCTCATCATGGTTGTTGTTTGAGGGGGTGGGATCAATATCTAGATCAATTGTAGCGGATTGGCATTGGTTTTGACTAACTTGGACATCTGTAGCTCCATTCGAGACCAGCCACTATTTGTCATCATCGTTCCCCTGTTCTGAATCGAAGTTTCCTGTTGTGATGTGGTATGAGACTTTGTGGGTTGATTTTAAATGATGTGTTGAGTAATCTCCATGGCTTTTAAACAGTCATTTTGACCCAGTGACATTGCAGTGTATCTCTGATATCACCTGGAAATTATTTAGTGAGCATCCATTTCCGCCATTGTTGATTTCTTTAGCAGATGGGGAAGAAACGATAGGTGCCCCTACCTGGGGTTTGTGCGCAGTGTTGTTATGCGTTTGTTGGGTGTGGTCTGGTGGATTTTTACCATGGGATGAAGGAGACGCTACCATTTTTGTCTGTTTAGTTACTTTCTTGACTAACCTCAGTGAATTAGTGACAAGGTTTTAAGTTAAAAGATACTCACTTATTATTTTTACCTGTGTAGATGATAAGCAGAAAGAGTAATACGAGAAATATTCACAAATAATCATGTAATAAATAGAACAAGAATACAATGACAAAGGGCCCAGAATATCATCGCTTCTCTGTCTCACAACATAATACGATAACAGAAATCAAAAGACAAGAATAACAATAATACATTCTATCTGTTGCGGCGCGCAACCCGATCCCATATATATAATAAGCATTGTTGCAACGTGCAACTCGAACCCAATATTAATGAACACAGTTGCGGCGTGCATTACGATCCCAATATTAATAAACATTTGAAACACGATACTAATATACAACAATATCATTTGAAACCATAACAACAACCAAACACGGGATAAGTTCACAACGTAACACGGAGAAAAACAAATCATGGTATTCAATTAGGTAATACAACTGAAACAGAGTAAGATGAGCAATGCAATATCAAAAGATAATCTACCATATATATTAACAAGGACTCCACAAAGCATAAGCATAACACACAACCAATCTAAAGGTCACCCAATTCGGTTAAGCAAAAGAGAGTAAGACATGAATCATGTAAAGATGTTTGTCAAGTAAGAACAGGGAACAAATGAAGGCATTCAATATACGAAATCATGTAGCAAGTAGAAGCATGTAGCAAGTAAAGACATTTAATGAGTGAAGCCATATGGTAAGAAAAAGCATATGATAAGTGAAAACATGTAGTAGGTGAAAGCATGTAATAAGTGAAGACATGTAGCAGGTTAATGCATCTAACAAGTAAATCACTTGACAATTAGAGGCATATAACAAGTATGGGCTAATAACAAGTAAAGGCCTGGATTCGAAAAGGACTAGTAGCAGAAGTAAATCAAGTAAAAGCGTAGGTGTAACAATACCAGACAAGGTAAAGACATAGCTATAACAGTATAGGACAAAGGAAAAACATAGAGGTAACTACATAAGGAATCCAAATGGAAGGTATCATACTAAACAACAAACATTAATGAAAATCAAAGTAAAGGGCATGTAAGTGCTTAATGAATGACTAATCATAACAGAAATCTAACTTCTTTTCTTTTTTGCACGGTAATAACTAACAAAACAATCTCATTTCATACCGCACGGAAATACTCATCATGCCAATATCATAACTAGCGTAGGGAAATACTCATCGTTCCAACAATATATCAACCACACGGAAATATCCATCGTGCCAAACATATCCCTAAGGCTCCAATTATCATCTCTTAATACGAATAAAGAAGCTCAAGTAACTTGACAATAACATGTATAGATGTAGATTCCTAACACTACCATCAAGTTAAATATTCTAACGAATCTCGAAAATAGCATATTATATCCTTTTTAAGATGTCATATGTTCTAACATGATTTCTAACACAGATAATTGAGTTAAATGAAGCATAGATTATGGGATCATCAAGTTCAACAAAGGCACAAAAAAGCATATAATTCCTCCTCCCGAGCATGGAAATCCCGGTACATGCATATACGTTCGTCACCTCGTATATGAATTACCCCTCCATGTAGCAAACAATATCAATTAGTGAGAAAAGTTCTCCCAACAAAGTTAGGAAAGACACTTACCTCATTTCGAAACAATTTTCACAATCCAATACCGCCTTCCTTAGAAATAATCCTCAAAATGATCAAAACCTAGTCAAATATTATCGAACAAAGTCAAATAATGCTAAAGGAAACATCCCCACTCAATAAAGGTTCAATCTTGGCTAAAATCCTAAATGTCAACAAATAGTTAGCCCAGGCCCATGTGGTCAAAATTCAAGATTCTGACCAAATTCCGATTACCCATTCACCCCCGAGTCCGGATATATAATTTATTTCGAAATCCGACTGCAATTTGAGGCCTGAATCGCAATTTTATAAAATTCCAAAATTCTACCCAATACCCCTAATTTCTACTATGAAATTCCTAGATTTGATGTTAAAAACTCATGAAAAGTAATGTGGAAATGATAGAAAATTAATTAGAGTTTCTTACCAATAAATTTGGGAAGGAAAAGTTCTTCAAAAATCACCTCTAGAGTGTTTAGGGTTGAGAAATGGTAAAAAATGGGCCAAGTCCCAAAATCCCCACAATTTACCCAGCTATAGATATTGCAGTTCGCAATTGCGATGTTCGAAAAAGTGATAAACTCTTTGCAAAAGCGAAATGTCTTTGAGCATGCTGATATAGCAAAAGCAAAATCATCGTAAATGCGAAACCATGGAAGTTTGCAAATGCGGATAAAACCTCGCAAATGCGAGTCTACCGCAAATTCTTCACAGTCGCAAACACGAGACCCTCCTCCATCGCATATGCGGAAAGAGCTTCGCAAAAGCGAAGTTTACCCAGCCCCCTCCAGAATTGCAAATGCGAGCCTGACCTCGCATTTACGGACATGTTCTCGCAAATGCGAGACCTGCAGACTTGATGCACTAGCATTCATTCTAAGCCAAAACGTAGTCCGCTACACATCCAGAACTCACTCGAGCCCCTCAGACTCAAAACCAAACATGCACACAAGTGTAATAATATCATGCAAACTTGCTCGCCACCTCAAAACATCAAAATATTATCAAATAATAAGAAACGATCATCAAACTCAAGATTTTCAAGCTTAAAACCAATAATTTCCATTTTTTCATATTTTGCGCTTGTCACCCGTGACCCCAACAAAACATACGTACAAGTCCAAAATCATCATACAAACCTATCGAAATTGTCAAAATATCAATCCAATATCGTTTACCAAAAATTTTGACCGTGGTCAACTCTAGTCATTTTTAAAGTAAAAAATTTCATTTTCTTCATAAATTTACGTAAAAACGTTTTTGAAAAATGACACGGATCATGTACGCAAATCAATAAACATATAATGATGCTATGGGATGTCTTGTAATAGTGAAATTAAGGCTAGTACTCAAAATGAATGGTCGGATCGTTACATTCTCCCCCATTTAAATATACGTTCATCCTCGAACGTGCCAAGAGTCGCTCCAAAGCCGTCAATTTGCTGAATGAACTCATCATACCCATACTCATGAGTGATCCCGCGCCACCTCGGTCCATATAAGTCCATGAGCATGACCTCGACTACAAATGCTTCCTTTAACCTTAGCCCCACTGGGCATGGAACCAAATTTCATCATCCGGAACCTCCTATGAGATCCGATCATGGTATGTATACATTGTATCAATTATAACAAGTTATATCAAGTCGTCAATATACTGCCAAGTTCAAACCACACGATGTGCCACATAACTCATGTACTCATAACAATAACTTCTAACCACAATACATGCTCATCACTAAACCCGGTACCGGTATTATACTTCATGTCAATGAATCCTTGTTCCGGACCTTTGCAACACTGCTAATGATCAAAGAAACATGCAAAAACTCCTAACTACCCATAAAATAAACAAGTAAAGGAGCTCTCTCATCCGAAAAGGACCATTGCCAAATTCTGAGCGGAAATATGATATTATTCTACCAAAGGTTTCTTATCCCCAACACGATAGTTCCAATCACAGGTCCAAAAACCTTGTCTCACCCAATACAAGCAGCCTAATTGACAAGTAACACCAATAGCCACATGGAACCTCACATAACGCGGTCTATACACCAAACAAGCAATAACTCAGATATATTCAAAACATGGAAAGAAAACAAGGTACGAGGACTATCCAACAAGTACAATTGATATAACAACAAAAGCATTATTTCATAAACTCATCCCATAAAAGGGAAACAAAACACACGAAATAAACATAAGAAAGGGTATCCCACATATCTCCATTGCAACGCACAACCCGATCTCAAACATATCCACATAGGGATACCTATCGGGCCATAGTGCTCGTGCTCACTAAGCATATGTGCATCAACATCAAACACAATAGGGTGCACAAATGTAATTGCGGAGAGGTGAATAGACATAACATAATACGGAAAAAGGCAAGCATAACTAGGGTGCTATAAGCAAATCAACATCACAAGATCCATCTTACCCATATATCATCACAAGGCCTAACCAAAATTACATCATGCGCGCAAGTCACCAAATAGCCTCATAACCCGTCCTAGCATAAGAGAGAAACACATGACATAGACCAGGGCATGAATAACATTCATTATGCTTGATGATATGCCCACGGTAACAGTTGGGTAAGAGTAAGCAAATCCGATCCAATATAGAATGTACATTCTCATTAGGCCTACAAATAGCCCCCAAACCATTTTCCGATCATCCCCAATCAGGTAAATAACCTTCAAAAAGTCCATAACAACCTATCCATGACACATACCATCAAGTATCCAATTCTGAACATCCTCATAGTCCATAACCAAGAAATAGGCTGCCTACAAGAACATCCAGTCTTTAAACCTCATGAATACAGGAATCTCCATATCTGATCCCAAATCTACTACTCAAATGACTGATACATCACTCATATGCCATCATCTTATAGAAAAGGCTCACATAGATCTTCACGTAGCAAAACCCGAACCGCAACAGCTCCAAACCTGGCGATCACTGTAATACTAGTTAAGCATCTGCAAGTCAAAACACAATGTGCCTTCTAAAATGCACACTCTTCCCAAGCGATACCAAATAATGCCAGCATTCTCTTAAACATATTAACCACAACCACAACCTTGTGCTCGTAAATTTTTGATCTCACACAGACCACCGCAACTATCATGCTAACTTGCAAAAATACCAAGACTTAATAATCAACTCTGAATCACCAGCAGGATAAACACCTCATCAAGTGAGAACCTTCTATTTAACTCAATCCGAGAGGACAACACAATACGAAACACACATTCTATACCTGTAGAAGACATCAACCCCGAGCCGTGGACATAACCATCATGAATTCTTCAAAATCCGCTAACACATAATCAAGTCACCAGGACTAATTTCCCTCTAACCTTACCGAGTCACACAGACTGCCAAACCCAAAAGTAACTCTCTCTCAAATGCTTGCCCCGAAGGGACCTTATGTGAATTTGAAGCCGCTTCTTGCATCTCTCTGACACTGCCATGTAAAGTCATTATTGATATAAAAGTATTGAAAATCCAGACACCATCCATTACCGATCTTAGGCCCCAACCATACAAACTAAAATTCCAAAAAATCTAAAATGCCACATATGCATCTGGAACTCATAAGAACTTCCTCGAGAGTCATTCATCTTGATCAAATCTCCATTACACCATCCATACGCACCGAACAACCCTAGCTTCACCAGCTCATGAATATCCAAAGAAGCAACCAAGTGATTCCCTTTTCTTGTACACTACATCCACAACATGCATCAAACTTGAATCATCCCAAGACCTCTATATACCCATAAGGTGTAGTACATCATATATCCATTGATCCCTTGCTCGAAATCATCCTTGATGAATCCTTTCTCAAATTATAGCTAACCCACAAGCACATCCTAGTCCAAGTACTAATACAACGCATGGCAATGCAATCCGATCATCAATAGCCGACTCCCCCACTTAGCTCGAAGCCATAGAACACATCATCGGTAATCCACAATACCATTTCTTCATAGCTGTTTCAATCTCGCAATTCTAATAAGCTGAATACTTTATAAACTCATGTAGAATTGGTCATAAAACACTCTGAAAATGCTGCCAAGCGCATATTCATCCTTGCGATAGCCAAGCGAATTTTTTCAAATGCTTTGAAATGATAACAAATGCATACCATTAAATAAAAACCTTATACGAAACACATGACCTCAAATATCCACATAGGAGATAGCCCACTAGCTAGCCTCGAATCAACACCTTCCTATGACCCCACCATGGTCACAACAACTACGTAATTGATCAATCCTCCCGAGTCCATACTCATCAACCAGATACAAGGATCTATCTCATCCCAGAAATAAACAACCAAAAGATCTATCAATGCATCCTCTCTCAAGAATAAAGAACACATCGCAGCGATAATCAAGCATCATCAACCCTTGGCAGCCCATCTACAACATCACAAGCCGTCGGTGTACACCGACATTTGGTGCTCCGCATCACATACAGACGAAAAAGGAAAATCAAAGTCATAGGTTTCAAGCTGAAACACGGTCGCACGATAAGGAAAGAAAGAAGGTAAGTTACCTAAATGCCTTATAGCCTATCGAAGATAGGTATGGACGTTATCATAACAATCCACAAGACTCTACTAGACATTTTCTCATGACTCGTAGAATCTACGAACTTAGTGCTCTGATACCAATTTGTCATGACTCAAAAATCACCTAGTCATGATGGCATCTAACCCTCATTCTAGGTAAACCAAACATAGAACAAGGTAACTCAAATGATAGATTATTAATACCTTGGATTAAAATGAGTGAATTCTATACAACCTCCCAAGGACTGGTAGTACAAGTCATGAGTCACAATGATTTTGATTTACAAACCAAAATGAAGAATAAGTATAATATTTGTTTGAAAATTACATAAACAGAATTCAAGTCACAAACTATCATGAATAAGAGGTACGTTGAATCTGGAACACGGGAACGTCTTCAGTGCAAGGCTTCATCTTCCACATCTACACAACTCCAAGATTTGCACACAAGGTGCAGAAGTTTAGTATGAGTAGAACCTACCCTATTTACCTAGTAAGTATCTTGACTAACCTCGGTAAAGTAGTGATGAGGTTTTAAATTAAAAGATACTCACTTATTATTTTTACCAGTGCAGATGATAAGCAGAAAGAGCAATACGAGAAAGATACACAAATAATCACGTAATAAATGGAACAAGAATACAATGACAGAGGTCCCTATAATATTATCACTTCTCTATCTCACAACAAAATACAACAACAACAACCTAGTGAAATTCTACAAGTGGGGTCTAGCAAGGTTAGTGTGTACGCATATCTTACCCTTACTCCAGAGGAGTGGAGAGGCTATTTCCGATAGAACCTCGGCTCAAGAAAATAAAAAAAGACAGTGGAGCAGTAACTCCCAACACAATATGATAACAGAAAATAGAAGACAAGAATAGCCATAATATATCTTATCTATTGCGGCATCAACCCGATCCTATATATATAATAAACATTGTTCAGGCATGCAATCGGATCCCAATATCAATGAACACTATTGCAATGTGCAACCTAATACCAATATCAATAAACACTATTGCGGTGTGCAACCCGATCCCAATATCAATAAACACTATTGTGGCGTGCAACCCGATCCTAATATACAACAATATCATTTGAAACTACAACAACAACCAAATGTGGGATAAGTTCACAATGTAACACGGAGAAAACAAACACGTGATATTCAACTAGGTAATACAATTCAAACAGAGTAAGATGAGCAGTCCAATATCAAAAACTAATCTACCATATATGACAAGGCTTCCACAAAGCATAACAAATAACCAATCTAAAGGTCACCCAATTCAGTTAAGCAAAGGAGAGTAGGACTTGAATCGAGTAAAGATGTTTGTCAAGTAAGAACAGGGAACAAATGAAGGCATTCAATATACGAAATCATATTGCAAGTAGAATCATGTAGCAAGTAAAGGCATGTAATGAGTGAAGGCATATGGTAGGAAAAAACATATGATAAGTGAAGACATGTAGTAGGTAAAAGCATGTAGTAAGTGAAGACATATAGCTGGTTAAGGGATCTAACAAGTAAATCACAGGACAATTAGAGGCACATAACATGTATGTTCTAATAACAAGTAAAGGCATGAATTCGAAGAGGACAAGGAGCAGAAGTAAACCAAGTAAATACATAGGTGCAACAATACCAGACAAAATAAAGACATAACTATAATAATACATGCCAAAAACAACATAGAGGTAATTACATAAGGAACTCGAATGGAAGGTTTCATACAGTACAGAAATACTCATCGTGCCAAACATATCCCTAAAGCCACAATCAGCATCTCTTAATACGAATAAAGAATCACAAGTAATATGACATTAACATGTATAGATATAGATTCATGATACTACGCTCAAGTTAAGTATGCTAACGAATCTCGAAAACAGCACATTAAATCCTTTTTAAGATATCATATGTTCTAACATGAATTCTAACGAACATAATTGAGTTTACTAGTCATAGAGTTAAATGAAGCATAGATTAAGGGATCATCAAGTTCAACAAAGGCACAAAGAAGCATATAATTCTCCCTCTCGAGCATGGAAAACCTGCACATGCGTATACGCTCATCACCTCATTTATACATCACCCCCACATGTAGCAAATAATATCAATTAATAGGAACACTTCCCCCAACAAAGCTAGGCAAGACACTTACCTCATTTCGCAACAATTTCAACAATCTACTACTGCTTTCCTTAAAAATAATCCTCAAAATGATCAAAACCTAGTCAAATATCATCTAACGAAGTCAAATAATACTAAAGAAAATAACCATAGTCAATAAGGCTTAATCTTGGCCAAAATCCCAAAAGTCAACAAAAAGTCAGCCCAGGAGCACGCGGTCAAAATTTGAGATTCGGACAAATCCCGATTACCCATTCACCCCCGAGTCCGGATATAGAATTTTTGAAATCCGTCCGCAATTCGAGGTCTAAATCATAATTTTACAAAATCCCTAAAGTCTATCCAAAACCCCTAATTTCTACCATGAAATTCCTATATTTGATTTTAAAAACTCAAGAAAAGTAATAGGAAGTTGATAGAAAATGAATTACAGTTGCTTACAAATGAATTTGGGAAGAAAGAGTTCTTCAAAAATAGCTCTAGAGTGTTTAGGGTTGAAAAATGGTAAAAAATGAGCTAAGTCCCAAAATTCCCACAATTTACCCTGCTATAGATATCGCAAAAGCAACTATGACTTTGCAAAAGTGAAAAGTCCTTGAGCCGGCTGATATCGCAAAAAGTGATGAAATCATCGCAAATGCGGTCCCAGGCAGTCCGCAAATGTGTACAAAACCTCATAAATATGAGTCTGTCCTAAATTCTTCATAGTCGCAAATGCGACATTCAACTCGCAAATGCGAGACCCTCCACTATCGCATTTGTGGAAAGAGCTTCACAAAAGTGAAGCTGACCCAGCCTTCTCCAACATTGCAAATGCAAGTCTGACCTCGCATTTGCGAGGCTCACATTTACAGAAAGATTCTCGCAAATGCGAGACCTGCAGACCTAATGCTCCGGCATTCCTTCTAAACCAAAAATCAGTCTGCTAAGCATCCAAAACTTACCCGATCTCCTTGGGCTCCAAACCTGACATGAAAACAAGTGTAATAATATTATAAAATTGCTCGCCACCTCAAATCATCAATATAATATTAAATAATAAGAATCAATCATCAAAACTCAAGATTTTCAAGTTTAAGACCAAAATTTTCTTATTTTTCATATAATGCGACGAAATGCGCTCGGGTCACTCGAGACCCCAACCAAACATATGTACAAGGCAAGAAATTATCACATGAACACACCAGAATCATTAAAACATCGATCCAAGGTCATTTCCCAAAAACGTTGACAGTGGTCAACTCTAGTCATTTTTAAAGTCAAAAATCTCATTTTCTTCAAAATTTTACGTAAAATCTTTTTCGAAAATGATATGGACCACGCACGCAAATTAGTAAACATCAAATGAAGAGAACACTAAAATTAAGGTTAATACTCAAAATAAATTATCAGGTCGTTACATTATTGTTACCCTGTGCCTTTACTTGATTTACTGCTGCTACATGTTCTCTTCGAATTAATACCTTTACTCGTTATTAGCCCGTACATGTTACGTAACTCTAGGTTTGGGTGCGCTTCTTCTTCCTGCCAGTTCAGGAGCTTAGGCCCAAGCGGTAGTAGTTTCCTAGTTGGAGTTGGCACACGTAGGCCCGATACCAGAGGTTGGTTGGCGCATTCGGTAAAGCATTCCGCTAGCTGGCGCATTTGTTACATGATTTGCTTATTAAATGTATTGACCTGTTACATACCTTCATTTACTACCCGCTTTCACTTGCTATATTCCTTTACTTGTTTCTTGCCTCCACTTGTTACATAATTTCAGTTATTACACACCTCTACTTTATACCTATTTTTACCTGACGCACCTCCTTACTCGTTTCATGTTCTACACTTCTTTGCTTAGCCCAGTTAGGTGACTTTTAGATTGATTGTGTGTTATGCTTTGTGGAAGCTTTGTCTTTATATGTAGGAGACTAGCTCTGGGATATTATGTTGCTCATCTTACTTGGTTTGAGTTTGTATTCCCTAGTTGAATTTCTCATGTTCATTTTCTTGGTGTTACATTGTGAAATTTCCCATGCTTGGTTGTTGTTGAACGATTTCATATGGATGGTATATATATGTATATTGATATTGTGATCGGGTTGCATGCCACAATAGTGTTTATTAATATGGGAATCGGGTTGCACGCCGCAATAATATTTATTAATATTGGGATTGGGTTGCACGCCACAACAATGCTTATTGATATTAGAATCGGGTTGCACGCCGCAACAATGTTAATTGAGATTGGGATTGGGTTGTGCGCCGCAATGGTATTTGTTGGTGATGTTTGGTTATGATCTTTGAGCGTACTTCTTGATTATTGTTTCCTTCGCTGAAAAAGTTAATATGTTATGTCTTGTTTGCCATGTCTGTTAACTTATCCCATAGATCTCCACTTGATGCTCTTACCATTATTTGACATATCTCCTGCCTTATTTTTTTCTGCTTATTATCTACATAGGTACATAGTAAGTGAGTATCTTTGAATTAAAACCTCGTCACTACTTCACCGCGGTTAGTCAAGATACTTATTGAGTACATGAGATCGATTGTACTTATATTACACTTCTGTACCTTGCGTGTAGATCTTGGAGTTGTGTAGTTGTGGAAGACGAAGCCTTGCGTTGAAGACGTACCCACATTCCAGATTCAAGCTACATCTTGTTCGTGGTAGTTTAGGATTTAAGTTATGTTTATGTAAACTTCATATATATATATATATATATATATATATTGTTGATTTCTCAGTTTAGCTATAACTTATATGGTTTAGCTTACGTAGCGGGTTGAGTTAGGTGTCATCACGACTAGGTGGAGTTTGGGTGGTGATACTAGTGTAAAGTGGCTTAACCTTAAATAATTTTTTAAAATCAGCTATATGTCTTAAATGGTTCCACCACAAGCGACTACCAATTGCTATTTCTACCATGCTTCGTGTCTAATCGAAAAACCTATTTTAAGTCTATCTAACAACATGAATTTAATCTATGTCATGACTCTAAAATTTAACACGTCGTGATGGAGCCTATCACAGTACTAGAAAATCTGACAACCAGAATTAACTACGTATTTTTAAATTGAAAGCAAGATGAAACAGGTTTAACAATAATAACTATCATAAACAGTCGATAAGAAATACTGCGACTCAAATACAAAATTTCCAAAATCCGGGGGTCACTGAGTACATGAGCATCTAAATGACAATACAGTCAAGACTTCAAATACAACAGTGCTAAATGAAAGAAAGAAGGAGAGTCGAGGTCTGCGGACGCCAAAGTAGCTACCTCAAAAGTCTCCAAGCATATGAAGCTCCAAATCTAGCAACCGCCGTGCCCAAAAATACCTGGATCTGGACACGAAGTGCAGAGTGTAGTATGTGTACAACCGACCCATTGTACTCAATAAGTAACAAGATTAACCTTGGGCTGAAAGCAGTGACAAGCTTAGAAAGGTACAGTCCAATCTAGATAATAACAACATAGATATGACAGGAAAATGTCAGTAATATAGACATGCTTTCAAGTATTTAACAGTTTGATCTCATCACGGAGAGATATGCCAAGTATGACTAATATGAGGTATGTTACATCTCGATATCTATATGTCAAGTATGCATGTCAACTGTAATGCAACACAGAGATAAAGCCATATACTCATATTATCGGAGTATTCAACATCACTCAGCATGCTCAATCACTTAGTACTCCCAATCACTCAGCACTCTCAATCACTCAGAACTCTGAATCACTCGGCACACGCACTCAGTAGGTACTTGCGCTCACTGATTGTATGTTAGACTCTAGAGGGGCGGATCATGACCAAGCACTAATATACGCCAATCATTGCATGAATCAATAAAGCTTGTTGCGGCGTGCAGCTCGATCCCATAAATATCACTCACAATCAGGCCATTGGCCTCACTCGGTCATCGACCTCTCCAGTCTCTCGGGCTCATAAATCTCATGAAAATCAGCCCAAACAATGATAATGTGATGTAACAATAAATGACAACAGAGACTAAGATATGATATGCAAATGATAGATGTGACTGAGTACGTAATTGCTATTTAACCAAATAATTCAATTAGCAGAAGTGACCTCCGTGGGTCCCAACAGAACAAGCAAATAGTCTAAGCATGATTTCTAACATGGATTGTAGCTAAATTACTCTAACAAGTAGGAGTTTCATGAATAGCAACAAGGTTTGATAACACGATACCATGGAATCAACTGAGTCACAATTACCACAGTACACGCCCACACGCCCGTCACCTAGCATGTGCGTCACCTCAACACTAACCACATAACATGTATTTCAGGGATTCATACACTCAGAACCAAATTTAGAAGTGTTACTTACCTCAAACTACACAAATATCTACTCCAACAAGCCCTTGCCTCACGAATCGGCCTCCGAACGACTCGAATCTAGCCACAAACAACTTAATACAATCAATCAATACAAGCTATAGGAATCGATTCCATATGATAAAGCTAGGTTCTTTAACAAAAGTAAAATAGTCAACCCAAAAAGTCTACTCCAGGCCCACGTCTCAAAATCCGACAAAATTAACAAAATCCGAACACCGATTCAACAATGAGTCCAACCATACCAAAATTACTCAATTTCGATCTCAACTCGACCTTCAAATCACAAAATTATAGTTTATGAAGTTTCTACAGTTTTCCCCAACTTTTTCAACCCAAAACACTAATTAAATAATAAAAACAATGACAGATTCACTTATATTAACCAAATCCGAGTTAGAATCACTTACCCCAATCCACTCCTTGAAAATCCCTCCAAGAATTGCCTAAATCCGAGCTCTCAAAGTCCAAATGTGAAATAATACTCTAACCCTAGTTTTTGAAATTATATATTCTGCCCAGTTGTTCTTCTTCGCGATCGCGGATAGTTCCTCGCGATCGCGAAGAACAAAAATATGTTGCCCGCAAAATACTCTTCGCGAATGCGAACAACTAATTGTGAACGCGGTTCACAGAATCTCAAACTTACGCGATCGCGAAGAATAAACACCTAGGCTTCCCCGTTACTTCTTCGCGGACGCGACCCAACACCAGCATTCGCGATGCATGAACAACAAAATCTCCGCAATCGTAGACCATTTCTCATGACCGCAAAAAGAAGCTCACCAGTCGCCCAATTAAGCCTTCGCGATCGCGAACCTTCCCACATATTCGCGAATAAGGAAACCAGATCAGAACACCAGAAATCCCACAAAGTGAAAAATGAAGCCGAACATGATCCGAATCACACCCGAGGCCTCCGGGACACCATCCAAACATACGAACAAGTCCTAAACCACGATACGAACATAGTCAAGGCCTCAAATCACATCAAACCAACTCAGATTGACCTATAATTTTGCACACAAGTCATAAATGACACAATAGACCTATTCCAATTTCCAGAACCAAAATTCGAGCCTGGTAATGACAAAGTCAACTCTCGGTCAAACTTCTCAACTCTCCAAACTTTATCTTTTTCAACTTTCGCCAATTCAAGCCAAAATCATCTACGGACCTCCATAGCAATATCCGCACACACTCAGTCCAAAATTACCATACGGAGCTATCAGAACTATCAAAACTCCATTCGGGAATTATTTACACATAAGTCAACATATGGTTAACTCTTTCACCTTAGGCTTCTAACCTTGGGACTATGTATCCCAACTCATTACGAAACATCCCTGGAACTAAACCAACTACCCCGGCAAGTCACATAAACACAAGTGAGCACAAAATAAGAAATGAATTAGGGAACGGGGCTACAATATTCAAAATGACCGATCGGGTCGTTACATTCTCCCCCTCTTAAACAAACATTCGTCCTCGAACGGATCTAGAATCATACCTAGAGCCTCAAATAGGTGTGGATATCTTCTCTGCATCTCCCGCTCGATCTCTCAAGTAGCCTCCTCGACTGGCTGACCTATCCACTTCACATTCACTGAAGATATATTCTTTGACCTCAACTTTTGAACTTGCCGATCCAAAATGGCCACCGGCTTCGCATCATACGTCAAATCCTCATCTAACTGAATCGTGTTGAAGTCCAAAACATGAGACGGATTGCCGAAATACCTCCGGAGCATGGAAACATGAAACACTAGATGAAAACTTGATAGACTAGGCGACAATGCTAGCTTGTAAGCCACCTCCTTAATCCTCTCAAGCACCTCAAAAGGGCCAACATACTGAGGGCTCAACTTGCCCTTCTTCCCGAATCTCATAACACCCTTCATGGGCGATAATCTGAGCAATACTTTCTTCCCCACCATGTAGGCAACATCATGAACCTTTCGATCGGCGTAACTCTTCTGTCTAGACTGTGCCGTACGAAGCCGATCCTCAATCAACTTAAGCATCCTAAACCAAGTCAGTACCCAATAGCATAGCCTCACCTGGCTCAAACAAACCAACCAGAGACCGATACCGCCTCCCGTACAAGGCCTCATACGAAGCTATATGAATACTCGATTGGTAGCTGCTGTTGTAGGAAAATTCTACAAGCGGCAGAAACGGATCCCAACAACCCCCGAAATCCATGACACAAGCACGTAGCATATCCTCCAATTCTGAATGGTGCGCTCGGACTATCCGTCCATCTGAGGGTGGAATATTGTACTCAACTCAACCCATGTGCCTAGCTCTTGCTGCGCAAATCTCCAAAACTGCAATGTGAATTGCGTGCCCCGATATGAAATGATGGATCGGCACACCGTAAAACACAAACAATCTCGCGGATATAGATATCAGCCAACCGCTCCGAAGAATAGGTAGTCCCTACTGGAATGAAATGTGCGGACTTAGTCAGCCGATCCACAATCACCCAAATAGCATCAAACTTCTTCAAAGTCCGTGGGAGACCAACTAAAAAGTCAATGGAGATAAGCTTACATTTCCACTCCGGAATCTCAAGCCTCTAAAGCAAACCGCCCGCCCTCTGATGCTCGTACTTTACCTGCTGACAGTTCAAGCACCGAGCTACAAACTCCACTATGTCTTTCTTCATCCTCCTCCACCAATAGTGATGCCTCTAGTCTTGGTACATATTTGCGTCACCTAGATAAATGGAATATCGCGAACCGTAGGCCTCCTCAAGAATCAACTCATGTAGCCCATCCACATTGGGCACACAAATCTGACCCTGTATCCGTAGCACCCCATCATCCCCAATAGAAACCTACTTGGCATCACCGTGCTGAACCGTATCCTTAAGGACAAGAAAATGAGGGTCGTCTTAGTGACGCTCTCTAATGCAATCATATAAGGAAGACCGAGAAACCATGCAAGCTAGAACCTGACTAGGCTCCAAAACATCTAACCTTACGAACTGATTGGCCAAGGCCCGAACATCTGATGCAAATGGTATCTCACCAACAAGTATAAATGCAAGGCTATCCATACTCACCGCCTTCCTACTTAAGGCATCAACCACCATATTGGTCTTCCCGGGATGATACAAAATGGTAATATCATAGTCCTTTAGCAGCTCCAACCATCTCCGCTGCCTCAAATTTAGATCGTTTTGCTTGAACAAGTGTTGAAGACTTCGATGATCCATAAATACCTCACATGACACGCCGTAGAGATAATGCCTCCAAATCTTCAATGCATGAACGATGGCTGCCAACTCTAAATCATGAACGGGGTAGTTCTTCTCATGAGGCTTCAACTGGCGTGAAGCATAAGCAATCACTCTACCCGCCTGCATCAAGACATGCCTAATACTAATTCGAGAAGCATCACAATACACTGTATAAGAACCCGATGCTGAAGGCAAAACTAGAATTGGAGTTGTGGTCAAGGTAGTTTTGAGCTTCTGAAAGTTCTCCTCACACTTGTCCGACCACCTAAATGGAGCACCCTTCTGGGTCAACCTAGTAAAAGGTGTTGCAAAAGATGAGAAACCCTCCATGAAGCGACGACAATATCAGGCCAAGCCAAGAAAACTCTGAATCTCAGTAGCTGAAGACAGCCTGGGCCAACTCTGAACTGCCTCAATCTTCTTCGGATCCACCTTAATCCCCTAATTGGACACCACGTGCCCTAAAAATGCCACCGAACTAAGCCAAAACTCACACTTGGAGAACTTGTCATAAAGCTTCTCCTCCCTCAACCTATGTAGTACAATCCTCAGATGCTGTGCATGCTTCTCTTAGCTACGCGAGTACACCAGGATATCATCAATAAATACTATGACAAACAAATCAAGATATGGCTGGAACACACTATTCATCAGATGCATGATTACTGCTGGGGCATTGGTCAGCCCAAAAGATATCACAATGAACCCATAGTGACCATAGCGGGTCCTGAATGCCGTCTTCAAAATATCCGAGTCTCGAATCTTCAACTGGTGATACCTAAAGCTCAAATCAATCTTAGAGCACACCTTAGCTCCATGTAGCTGGTCAAATAAGTCATCAATGCGCGACAAAGGATATTTTATCTTAATTGTAAGTTTGTTCAACTGTCTATAGTCAATGCACATCTGCATAGTACCATCCTTCTTCTTCACAAACAGAACCGGTGCACCCCAAGGCAACACACTAGGCCTAATGAACCTCTTATCAAGAAGCTCCTGAAGCTACTCTTTCAATTCCTTCAACTCAGTTATTGTCGCACGATACGGAGGAATGAGATGGGCCGAGTGCTCGACACCAAATCAATACCAAAATCAATGTCCCTGTCGGATGGCATGCCCAGCAGGTCTGCAGGAAACATATCCGGAAAGTCTCACACTACCGGGACAAAATCAATGGTAGGAGTATCAGCACCAACATCCCTCACAAAAGCTAAATATGACAAACACTCCTTCCCAACCATCCGTTGGGCCTTTAGCTATGAAATCACCCCACTGGGAACATAGTCCACCTCTCCAACGTCACAGTCTTAGCGTGACAATCTAGAATAGAATGACATGGGGACAACCAATCCATGCTCAAACTAACTCCGTGCTCGACGTAGATACATAAACAGATGAAACTAAGGACTCACGCGGAATATCCAGATAACAAGAAAAATATGATCATACATACGAATAAGTGAAACCAAGGTCAAATAATATAGAAGCATCCCTGTGGCATACTAAGACAATATATGTGATTACTTCATCTGAATCAACAACCTTTGGCCTGGAAAGGAAAGCATAGCATCGAGACTGAGCGCCACCTGATCAGCCTCCCCCTTTAGGGCGACCTCTAGCTGCATGATCCTCACCCCGAGTTGGCTGGGCGGGTGGTGAAGTAACTGGTGCGGAAGTCATAACATGACCCCTCTCCTGAACTAGACCTCTAAAATGGGGACATTGCCTCAATACATGTCCAAACTCCCCGCACTCGAAGCAACTCCCCGATGATGGTAGAGACTAAATCGGACCTCGAGAGCAAGAATAGCTACTAGAATGACCTGGTATACATGACTGATAAGTAGGGATTTTGACCGATTATTTGCTCTCTTTAAACTGTGATTTAGCTTAAATGCTTAAAGGCATTCCCGGAAACTAACAAAATGTGCTTACTTATAGGAATATTGGGATATAAGCCGAAGAAGTCAAAATTAACTCATAAATGAGTCAAAAGTGAACAAAAACCAAAACAGGTCAAAAAGGCCAGCAGTGCGGACCGTACAATTCTAGTGTGGCCGCAGAGAGGAGATTCAGAGAATGGTATTTAGGCAAGCTGAAGGAGTGCGGACCGCACCAAAATTGTGCGGCTACAGAATATCAAGTGCGGCCGCACTCACTATTATGCGGTCCGCAGGAGTGAAGAATCAGAGAGTTGGAGTCAAGTTCAAAATCAAGGAGTGCGGACCGCATTATTTTTATGCGGTCGCACAATCAGAAGCGCAGCCGCACTCATTTTTATGCGGACCGCAGAAGCCCCAAAGTTCCAAGCCCAAAATTCCAAAAATGCGGACTGCACAATAATTGTGCAGCCGCAGAAGCTCAATGTGCAGACCACACCAGAATTATGCGGCCGCACAACCTCCGCAGGGGCAATTTTGTCAGATATTTTCAACTTAATATAAATAGAACCTTTTGTCATTTTTAGGTCAAGTGACGTTGGAGGAGATCACCTGAGCCGTTTTCTTTGCTATTTTGAGGATTTTTGTACTAGATTAACATCTATACATTAGATTTTTTTTCCCTAATCAATTAATATGCATTCTATCTTAATTTCTTCTTTGATTTCTGTACTTTTCATGAGTAGTTAAATCTTTAGCTAGGGTTGTGACCCAACCCTAGTATGGGTATTTGATGGGTGTTTAATTTAGGGCTTATTTTTGATTGGGTTAGTGATATTTAGCCTCGTTCATGATTGAACCCTAGAATCAATGGTTGCAAACATAGATTCATGCCTATTTGACTTAGCCTCTACTTGAGAAAGAGAGACTAAGTCTAGGAAAACTTGGCTAACAAGAAATTGGGGTGAACTCAAGAAATTGATAGCCCCAATTAAAGGGTTAAACCTAGAGATAGTAATACCCGACTTGAGCTAATATAACTTATATTGTGCAAATACCCAATTGGGCTTGAGAAAGCCAAATTGGTCAAAATTACTCAAACTACCGAGAGGTATAGAGTGAGTACCCGGATGTGATTGCTACATCATGACCCCAACTAATAAAATTTGCCCTGGAGTTTACAACCCATTAGATAACCACCTAGGTAGAAGTCACGACCCTAGTTCCTTTTAATCATTTGAAAAACTCAGAACCAAAAATATTGTCCTTAGTTTTATACTTGCAAACATTAGAGTAAAGTAGAAGTAGAACACCAATCAAGTTTGTGGAAGTGTAATTGGAGTCAAAACTTACAATTAACTTAGATATACGCCTAATCCCATATTCTAACTCCCTGTGGATTCGATCCCGACCTTCGTTGGGTTTATATTGCATCGACCGCCTCACTACTAAATTGTGGTGTGGGTTTGGCCGAGATCAATGACCTCTGAATTGATGAAGCACGAGATGAACTCTAAGATAGGAGGGAACTGAGAGACGACTGGCCCGGACGAGCACTATATGAACCATGGCTGGTTGATGCACCACGATGAACCGGACGAATCATCTGAGCGGGCCTATAAGGATGACCCCTACTGTGGTGGAACTATCCACCAGAAGAAACACCGTTGAAACCACCCGCACCACGAGGCCTCTTTGCCTCCTTCTTCTCACGCTCCTGATTACGGACCTGCTCTAGCCGTCTAGCAATATCAACCACCTCATCGAACCTAGCAACGATGCAATATCCGGAGTCATGACAAAGCACAGTCCATAGTTGAGTCCATCAATGAACCTCCTAGTCCTCTCCCTCTCTCTAAGAACCAACCAGATCGCGTGATGAGACAACTCTGAAAATCTCATCTCATATTGGGTCACGAACATACCCTCCTGGCGTAGCTTCTCAAACTACCTACGCAACTCCTCCATGCGGGCCTATGGAACAAACTTCTCCAAGAAGAGAACAGAGAACTCGTGCCACGTAAGTGGTGCAGCACCGGCTGTCCTGCTCAACTCATAGGCCTCCCACCATCTGAAGGCTTCCTCCGACAGCTGAAAAGTAGTAAATGAGACTCCACAAGGCTCCAGAATACCCGTCGTGCGAATAATCTGCTGGCACCTATCCAAGAAGTCTTGAGCATCCTCTAACTCAGCACCAATGAATGATGGAGGCTCGAGCCTCCCGAACCTCTCTAGTCTCTTCTGCTCCTCATTACTCAAAATATGACCCACATGGGCCTGAGCAACTGCAACCTACTGGGTTGGTAGTGACCCCAGTGTCTGAAGTCCCTGAACCACCTGCTCTGGAGTACGAACAGCGGGAGTGTGAGCACCTCCCCCGGCCTGAGAAGTGGCTGGTGCAGCCTGAACTGAAACCGCTTGAGCAAGCCTAGTGCATACAGTCAATATCTGGGCCAAAGCCTTCTCAGGGCCTAGAATCACAATGGGCACACCTGGTGCCTGAACTGGTCCCATCGGCTCAACCACATCTGGGATCTGCTCCTAAACTGGAGCAACTGATGGATCTATAGGTGCTGCTCTAGATGCTATACGAGCTGCACCTTGGCCTCTACCGTGGCCCTGGCCTCTCGTGGCCCTAGTTGGTGGTACTGGTGCCCATCCGCTCGATTGGGTAGCACGTGTCCTCACCATCTGTGAGAGAATATAATAGCAGAAGTTTAGTTTCCGGAATCAACAAATCCGCACGACAAAAATACAGGAAAGTGAAGTTTTCCTATTGGCTCGGTAGCCTCTCGAAGATAAGAATAGACGTCTCTGTATCGATCCGCAAGACTCTACTAAACCTGCTCATGACTCGGGAGACCTATGTAACCTAGGCTCTGATACCAACTTGTCACGATCCCAAAACTCAACACGTCGTGATGGCGCCTATCAAAGTACTAGGCAAGCCGACACAATTAACTACACATTTTTAAATTGAAAACAAGATAAAACATGTTTAATAGTTATAACTCTCATAAATAGTCGATAAGAAATACTGCAACTCAAATACAAAATTCCAAAAATCTGGGTGTCAATGAGTACATGAGCATCTAAATGACAATACAGTCAAGACTTCACATACAATTGTCTGGAAAGGTAGAACAATACTAAATAAAGGATAATAAGGAGAGTCGAGGTCTGTGGATGCCAAAGCAGCTACCTCAAAAGTCTCCAAGCAGATGAAGCTCCAAATCTAGCAACCGCCGTGCCCAGAAGTACCTGGATCTGCACACGAAGTGTAGAGTGTAGTAGGAGTACAACCGACTGAATGTACTCAAGCAGTAAGAGGACTAACCTTGAGCTGAAAGCAATGACGAGCTCAGAAAGGTACAGTCCAATCCAGATAATAACAACACAGATATGACAGGAAAATGACAGTAATAGCTTAGAGAAAATCTCATAATCAGTTTGTAGATAGAACAAAAATGTAGACATACTTACAAGTATTTAATAGTTTGAGCTCAACATGGATAGATTTGCCAAGTATGACTAATATGAGGTATGTTACATCTCGATATCAACATGCCAAGAATGCATGTCAAATGCAATGCAACAAAGTGATAAAGCCAAATACTCATACTGTCGGAGTATTCAACCTCACTCAGCAAGCTCAATCACTCAGCACTCTCAATCACTCAGCACTCTCAATTACTCGGCACTCGCACTCAGTAGTTACATGCGCTCACTGCTGATATGTCAGACTCTGAAGAGGCGGATCCTACCCAAGTGCTAATATAAGCCAATCATGGCATGAATCATTAAAGCATGCTGCGGCGTGCAGTCTGATCCCATAAATATCACTCACAATCATGCCATCGACCTCACTTAGTCATCAACCTCTCCAGTCTCTCGGGCTCACAAATCTTATGACAATCATCCCAAACAATGATAATATAATGTAATAATAAATGGAAATAGAGACTGAGATATGATATGCTAATTATAGATGTGACTGAGTACATAATTGCATTTTAAGCAAATAATTCAATAAGAAGAAGTGACCTCTGTGGGTACCAACAGAACAAGCATACAATCTAAGCATGATTTCTAACATCTACTGTAGCTCAATTACTCTAACAAGTAGGAGTTTCATGAATAGAAACAAGGTTTAATAACTACACGGTACCATAGAATCAACCGAGTCAGAATTACCATGGTGCACGCCCACACGCCCGTCACCTAGCACGCCCGTCACCTAGCATGTGCGTCATCTCAACACCAACCACATCACACGTATTTCAGGCATTCATATCCTCAGAACCAAGTTTATAAGTATTACTTATCTCAAACTGCGTAAATCACTACTCCAACAAGCCCTTGCCTCACGAATCGACATCCGAACGACTCGCATCTAGCCACAAATAATTTAATACAATCAATACAAGCTATAAGAATCAATTCCATATGATAAAGCTAGGTTTTTTAACAAAAGTCAATCCCATGCCCTCGTCTCGAAATCCGACAAAATTAATAAAATCTGAACACCCATTCAACAACGAATCCAACCATACCAAAATTACTCAATTCCGATCTCAACTCGACCTTCAAATCCCCGCATTATAGTTTATGAAATATTTACAAATTTTCCCAAATTTTCCAATCCAAAACACTAATTAAATGAAAGCAATGATAGATTTATGTATATTAACCAAATCCGAGTTAGAATCACTTACCCCAATCGACTCCTTGAAAATCCCTCCAAGAATCGCCTGAATCCGAGCTCCCAAAGTCCAAATGTTAAATAATAATCTAACCCTCATTTTTGAAATTATATATTCTACCCAGTTGTTCTTCTTCGCGATCGCGGAAAGTCCCTCGCGATCGTGAAGAACAATTATATGCTGCCCTCAAATTATTCTTTGCGAACGCGAACAACCAATCGATAAAGCGGTTCACAGAATCTCAAACCTACGCGATCGCGGTCTCCCTCACGCGATCGCGAAGAATAAACGTGTGGGCTTCCTAGGCCTCCCCCTTCCTTCTTCGCGGACGCGACCCAATACCCGCGTTCGCGATGCATGAACAACCAAAGCTCCGCGATCATAGACCATATCTCGCGATCGCATAAAGCAACTCCTGAGTCGCCCAATTAAGCCTTTGCGATCGCGAACCTTCCCATGCGATCGCGAATAAGAAAACCAGATCAGAATTCCAAAAATTCCACAAAGCCAAAAATGAAGCCGAACTTGATCCAAATCATACCCGAAGCCCACGAGACCCATCCAAAAATACCAACAAATCCTAAAACACGATACGAACTTAGTCGAGGCATCAAATCACATCAAACAACATCAAAAACACGAATTGTACCCCAATTTCAAGCCTAATAAAACTAATGAATTTCGAACCTCTACAATTGATGCCGAAACCTATCAAAGCAACTCCTATTGACCACAAATTTTGCACACAAGTTATAAATGACACAACAGACCTATTCCAATTTCTGAAACCAAAATCTGAGCTCGGCAACGACAAAGTCAACTCTCGGTCTCAACTCTCCAAACTGCAACTTTTCCAACTTTTGCCAATTCAAACCAAAATTATCCACAGACCTCCAAATCAATATCCGGAAACACTTTCAAGTCCAAAATCACCATACGGAACTATCGGAACCATCAAAACTATATTTTGGAGTCATTTACATATAAGTCAACATCTGGTCAACTCTTTCTACTTAGGCTTCCAACCTTGGGACTAAATGTCCCAACTCGTTCCGAAACATCCCCGAAATTAAACCAACCACCTCGGCAAGTCACATAACAACAAATGAGAAATGAATGGGGGAATGAGGTTATAATACTCAAAACGACCGGCCGAATCATTACAATCTAACAATAATTTAGTTTTAAAATTTGTCTCCTGATCCTCAAAAAAGAAAATAAGATTATTGATTTTGAACAGAGGATGCCCTAATTCTACTGCATCTACTCCAAGTTATATGGCAATCTTCCGTTTCGATACGTGCCGAGTCGCTCGTCACCATTCTATTTTAGTAAAATTTTCAAGTTTCAATATACAAATTCATTAAACTATTCAAAATTTCAAATTTCATGCGACCGTTTAGCATCAAACTATTTTTCACCCATTTTTATAATTTCTCCCCCCCCCCCCCCCCCATATATATATATATATATATATATATATATATATATATCTTTGTTTCTTGTCAAACAACAACAAATATGATGAAGTAAGTGTTATTTTATCAAAAGAATATATCATTTTTTCATTAAATAACTTACTTATTTCTTGTTAGATTTTTATTAAAAAAATTCAAAAGTCGATATTAAGTTGCAAAAATGATGTTATCCGTAGACGTGCCGATTAGGTTCGAATCAGATCCTTTCAAAACATATATAGTAAGTGATATAAATCTCATTTTTGATTTAGCGAAACAAAATAAGCCTCCCATTTAATTTTAGAAATAACAAAAATCTCCTTGTTACATTATTATTGTATTATACAAACCTTCTTGTCGTGAGTCTCTATCATCATGATCGTCAATAGCAACAACTTCTATGTCCAACTTTACCCTTCTATTATTTTCATATGTAATTAAAAATTATAGGTCAAATAATAAAGGAAAGGAGGGCATTTTAATCAAATTTTGTGATATTTAATACCGTTAAATCTTTATCATCAAATGGGGATTAATTGTGATATTTGTTAAATTAGGTGGATGTTTGAATAATAATAAGGTGGATGCTTTATTAAATTGACCCCTTTTATAGTAAGTTATTTATTTTTTATTACACCACATGTCTATATAATAAGGCAGTCATTGTTTGCTTCCTCAGTCAACTTATTATGCTTTCTTCCTTGCAAAACAGTGTGATGAAGAAGTCAAGAAGTTTACCCAATCACATGCCAGCAAGGATCAGCGGCACCAATGAAAGTGTGTTAACCATAATTCTTGTCCGTTTGCCTGTGAAGGCTCTAATCATATTCCGTAGGGTAAGCAAACAATGGTCTTCTCTTATCTCCGATCCATACTTTTGTCACTCTCATACCATATATAGTATTAAAAAGAACCCCAGTTTTCTTTCCCCTTCTGGTTTCTTCATCTATAATTCCTTTTGTAATCAATTCCTTTCTTTTTCTTTATCTAGAAAAAGAAGTAAACCTTGTTTACCTTCGCTTTCATTTCTAGGCCAAAATTGTAAGATTTTACAATCATGCAATGGCCTCTTACTCTGTTGTTTGAACTTTGGAACCTTCTGTGTTTGCAACCCCACAACAGGGAAATTCATGATTCTTCCATCCGCTAAGGTGGACGGTGAATTCTCTTGGATAAGTCCATTTACACTTGCTTTTGATCCTTCTCGATCGCCTAATTATAGAGTTGTTTGTTTCAAGAGGCTTAAGAAAGAATCACCTGAATCAACTGGAAGTTACTACTTTCAGATATTTATATATTTATCTGAGATGCGTATATGGAAATCTAGCAATTCTTTTGAAGTGAACATGTGTCTAGACATGGCTGCGGGAATCTTCTCAAATGGTGTTGTTCATTGGGCTTGCCATGAACAGTACATCCGGTTCGATATGAATGAGGAGAAGGTGATGCTACTGAAATTACCTTTTGTTTATGTATTTAATGAACATTCATGGGATATTGGCTGCTTTTGGGAATGGCGTGACACTATCTATTCAGCTATGAAAAGTGAGTGGAATTTTAGTTTGCATGAGCTGGATCAAGCTACTTTAAAATGGATTCCGCACAAGTATTACCTTGCTTCCTATAGTCTTGCGAAAGCAGTATATCGTGCAGTTACGAAGGAAGGGACAGAGGCACACAAATATGATCGAACAGAGCGCAAGTTCTCTGTAATTGCTTTGGTCAAGGGAGTCAAGGAAAAGGATACTGCAGTATTGATAGTCATATTTGGCAAAGTCATTTCCTATAATTTTGCACGGAGGAAGATTAAAATCATTCTTGACTTGGGATTGCCGAGTGATATTCAAGGAGATTTATGTTGTAATTGCCTTAGTGCTTATCAGTATGTTCAAACTCTGTCTTCTGTTTGACAGTGTAGTTTTTCTTCCATTAGCTACAGTTTGGGTGTTAGCATGAAATCTGCTACTTCTTCCTTTGTGTACTTGCCTTTCTAAGAGGAACAACGTCTTCATTTATGTTGAATGATTAAAACTGAACTTTTGCTCCAAATTTTGTAACGAAACAATAAATATTATAGACTAGTAAAAGGAACCCCTCTTGGCTCTATTTGCTCAATTTGGTGCTATTACAATAGGTCTGAATAAATGCAAGATAATGTAGAAGTGCCGCAACCACTGTGAAAACTAACTGTGACTCCATTGTTGATACAGTACTACATTTGCATTTTGCCTATTCCTAGTGCTTGAACAGTAATCTGAATTCATTATGCACATCTGAAGTTAGCCTCTCTTGTAGTGAAGTTCCACTTGCTAAAACCCACAATTTTCTCCTTTTATTTGACGAGTCCTCGTTTTGTCAGACAAATGAAACTAATGATATAATCATCCATTAAATTATTGATAAAATCAACTATGAATATTCAAACTGTGAAATATTATTGTTGGAAATATTACTCCCTCCGTCCCAACTTATGTGATGGCGTTCGAATTTCGAGTGTCAAACGAGTTGTTCTTGGACTGTAATTTCTTATATTTCTTTAAATATTTTGAATTATAACTATCCGTGACTTATGATTTCAAATATGTAAACTTTATTTCGTAAAACTTAAGATTTTATGTTTAAATATATTGCCAAAATTATGAAATTTGAATCTCGTAAAGCAAAATGCATCATATAAATTGGGGTATTATTTATTTAGGTTTAGTTCACCTATAAGCCACTTAATTAATCTCCACCTAAACCCTAATACTAGTACATATAAATACCATTATGGGTGTTGAAAATATATGTCTTTTCAAAGCAATTGAAATTAAAGCAAAATAGCGACGAAAAGTTCTCACTCCTCTTAAGTGAACGTTAACCGTGATTGACTAACGTTCACCCCCTGCCGGCATGGGTAGGGGACGGCCGAGAAAGACGGAAACCAAGATGAATATATCAGATCTATTGATCAACGATGCTACAAAGAAGACACCGGTGACAACGCCTGTTGTTCAAAACCCAAGAAGTGTATAAGGATGGCCAGCACTCTCGAATCGCAGTGGGGAGTCCAAAATTGGGGAAAATCCGAGCGGTGAACGGATGCAGAAGGATCTGGGGAAAGGAATACAAATCCAACCTAGCTCAGAGGAGCATACTCAAGAGGTGATCGATCAACAAAAAGGGGCACCTGACGGCTCAACGACGATTGGATTTAGGACACAACAAGAGTGGCAATACTACTTAGGCAAATCTATTTGAGCGCAATAGCCTAGCTACAAAAGGTATGGATCTCTGCTACATTGCTCGTCAAATAAGGGATGGGAAGAAAATTGTGAAACTACCTAAAGCTGAAATTGAATAAAAAACAGAGAAGTGGAGGAAGGCACTCATTTGTATGTAGTAGGGCTAAATCCATCAATAGGAGCAGTAGAGAGATTCATTGCTTCCCGGGGACAATTTACTGATAAGCTGAAAGTATATTATCATCATGACGGATACTTCATTGTTTGATTCAATAGCCTTGAAGATAGAGATGTGGTACTCTACTCTGGGCCACAGACTATGAACAGCAAGCCAATCATAATGAAGGCTTGGACCCAGGATTTTGACTTCAATAATGAGGTGCTGAAGACAATGTCTATATGGGTAAAGTTCCCCAAGATACCTCTAAATTGTTGAGGGATTGGGGCTCTTAGCAGAATCAGCAGTGGGCTAGGACTACCATTATATGCCGATGACTGTACCACAAAGATTGAAAGAATTTTCTACGCAAGAGTCTTAATAGAGATGGATATCACAAAGGAATTACCAACTAATGTACTTGTTCAGGATCCAAATGGAAAGGAATTTGAGCATGTTGTTGAGTATGAATGGAAGCCTCAGTTCTGTAATGTATGCTTGAAGATGGGACACTCATGCCAAAAACAACCTCAACAGATTAAGCAAGCTGACCAAATTGAGAGGCAACATACGTCAAAGAATAAGTATGAGTGGCAGGCCAAAAGGCCTAACCAAAATGCAGAAAGTGTCGTATTAAAAGAATCGACAAATACTCAAACAGAAGTACTTGACCATCAAGATGGTGTGGGGACAAAAAATGGGCAAGATGATGAATGGCAAACTGTGAAAGCGAAATCAGCCGAGAAAAATACTGGAAAGGGTGATGAAGTGCACAAAGAAAATATAAACACAACAAATGGTTTCAAGGCATTGGCGGAAGTGAGCAAAACAGTAATGGAGTCTAGTGAAATTCTAGTCCAAAGAGAAGGGCAGTGTAGTAGCAGTAGTAGAAGTGTTAATAACCAACCGGACCCCTTGCTTCTTAGATGATGATCATTAGCTGGAATATAAGGGGTATGAATAAGATATACAAGCAAAAGGAGTTGAAGGAGTTTTTAAAAGAAAATAAAGTTGCATTAATTGCAATAGTAGAGCATAGAGTTCATGAAAAGAATGTTAATTCAATTATATAGAAAATAGCTCATGCATGGAGTTGGTATGGGAACTATGATGGTAATGGCCGAGGAAGAATTTGGATACTTTGGAACCCCAGAATGGTAAGTTTCAGCCCAGAAAGCTGTAATTAACAACTCATTCATGGAGAGATAAGGTTCTATGCTTGTCACTTGAGCTTTAAATTTACAGTTATTTATGGGCTGCACACAGTTAGAGATAAACAAGAATTATGGGCTGAGCTGAAGGCAATTCATAGCAGGGAGCAAGTACCTTGGGTTGCGATGGGAGACTATAATGTTGTATTAAACATCGACGACAGAATATATGGAAATCCTGTACAAGAAACTGAAGTGAAGGATTTCAGGAAGTTACTAGATGATACTGGTATGGCTGAATTGAAGACTGTGGGTCGGCAATTTATATGGACCAATAACCATATCTATAGCAGGATAGATAGGGCATTGGTAAACGTTGAGTGTCTGCTGAAATTTCCCCAGCTGGATATATAGATTATGGATCCTCATTTCTCAGACCATTCCCCTCTATGCCTGAATGTAGAAGTGAAGTCCAAAAGGAAGCCTATACCCTTTAGGTTATCAAACTATATGGCAGAACATGAAGAGTTCTTAACAGTGCTGAAGGTTGGATGGGCAAAACGTGTTCAAGGAAATCAAATGGAAAGAATCTGGGCAAAGCTGAAGGAAGTAAAGCAGGAGTTAAAGAAACTATTCCCCCATAATAAAAATAGTATTGAGAAAAAGAAAAGACATTGAAGCAACAACCAAGAAATGATGAGGAGCACCAATCAACGGGAAGGATTAATTAACAAGGAAAAAGAGCTGAAGCTAGAGCTGGAAAAGTGGTCTTTGAAAGAGGAAAGCATAATGAAACAAAAATCTAGAAACCAATGGTTGAATCTAGGGAATTCAAACACGTCCTACTTATATGCTTCAGTAGACAATAGAGTAGCACAAAACAACATCAGAAGTCTAATTACTGAGATAGGAGTGTTAGCTCAAACAGAAGAAGAGATCACTACTGAAGTCACTAACTTTTATAAAAAGTTATTGGGAAATGCAGCTAAACAATTGCCTGCAATTCACCCTAGACTCAAGAATGAAGGACCAAAGTTGAACCGGGAGCAACAACTGCAACTGATAGAACCTGTCACTGAGCAAGAAGTATCTAATGCATTGGCAGATATAAATGATCTCAAAGCCCCTGGATGTGATGGTTTAAATGTTATTTTCTACAAGAAAGCTTGGCCTGTGATTGGTAAGGAGGTAACTGAGGCTATCCTAAACTTTTTCAATACAAATCAGATGTATAAGGCAATAAATTTCACCTTAGTCACCCTCATACCCAAATTACTTAACCCATCTACTACCAAACAGTTCAGACTTATCTCTTGTTGCACAGTCATATACAAAATCATCACAAAAATCATGACCAAAAGGCTGCAGAATGTTATGAACCTGTTAATTTATAAGAGTCAGTTTACTTTTGTGCCCGGGAGAGTTATTATTGATAATATTTTGCTTAGTCATGAACTTGTGAAGGGATATAGAAGGAAAGGAATATCACCTAGGTGTATGATAAAGGTGGATATGTAAAAGGCCTATAACTCTGTGGAGTGGCATTTCTTAGAACAAGTGCTAACAAGTATAAATATTCCTGGTATTTTTATGGACTGGGTGATGCAGTGTGTGAGGAATCTGTCATGCTCTATCAATATCAATGGAATACCTAGCCCACTTTTTCCAGCAATATAAAGGCTCAGGCAAGGAGACCCCCTCTCCCCATACTTGTTTGTTCTAGCAATGGAATATCTAAATCGATTGTTGAAGACCTTGAAGTATAATCCAGATTTTAATTTTCACCCTAAATGTGATAAAATGGGAATTGTCCAACTGAGTTTTACAGATGATCTACTGTTGTTCTGTTGAGGAGATGTGGTATCTGTTCAACTGTTGAATCAATGCTTCAAAGAGTTTTCAAAGGCTTCTGGACTGGTGGCTAATAATGACAAAAGTTCCATCTATTTTGGTGGGGTGACAAATGATATACAACAGGAGATCATAGAGACCTTGAGGTTTGTGAAAGGAGTACTGCCAATAAAGTACCTAGGGGTTCCCTTAAGTATAAAAAAGCTAACAATTGTACAATGTTACCCCCTGTTGGAGAAGATGATTGGTAGGATCACTAGCTGGACATCAAGATTCTTGTCATATGCTGGTTGACATCAACTGATCAAAACTGTCCCGTTCTCTATCCAAACATTCTGGTCTCAGATCTTTCTGTTGCCTAAGAAGATTGTGAGTCTGGTTGAGGCTGCTTGTAGGAAGTTCTTGTGGAATTGAGGCATTACTCTGACCAATAAGGCCTTGCTTGCATGGAGTAGAGTGTGCTACCCAAAATCAGCAGGATGATTCAATGTGTTAGATATTCATGTGTGGAACAAAGCTACAATTTGCAAGCTCTTGTGGAACCTATTGTCAAGCCCCAAACTCGAGAAGCGTGACTGGTGCTCAACCGAGTGAACCCAGTCGAGTAAGCCTGCGTTACATCAATCTCTCATCATAACTCATGCATGATTTATCAAATATAATTAGATCATGACTTTCATATTAAATACATTTGGCTCAATGGCCCATAATTTTTTTTTTCTTTTCTTTTTCACTCATGATGGGTACATAGCTTCATAAATATATGTGAACATAAATATATGAAGAAACTCAAAACTTAAGTGCATGACCCACAGTGTACATAGAGCTTCTATGATAATATATACCTAAGTACATAATACCAACTAGACTCGAGTGCCCATTGGAATTATAGCAGGCTCACCATAATCTGATGCACAGAAGATCCCTACCAAAGATCCATATCATCCTGTAGAAGTATACCTGCATCCATTAAACGATGCAGCACCCCCGGCAAAAGGGACGTTAATACTGTCGAATAGTACTAGTATGTATAACTAAACACCCTCTCAATAGAACAATTAATATTACAAGGAGGAATAATCACAAAATCAATGAAAGTCTCGAACAATACCAAAACATCAAGTGTCATGTAAATTCCCATAATTTCAGATTAGTGAGTCTTAGCACCAATATACCATTGTTCACAATACCATTATTCACGATACCAATACCATCGTCCTCTCAGCACGAAGTCCGATCACGACCCGATCGGCTAGGCTATCTTATTCGAGACATCAAACCCTTTGTTTTTACATCAATCACATCATTTCATATTTCTTTCATTAAAGTACATCAAAAGACTACAAAACATCGCGTAGGTTGAAATATCGAGCCTTATTATACTTGCATCATTCTAAACTTCTTTTAGGGTCAACTGAGACATATGATCTATACGCAGAATACATAATATAAGGTAATTGAAACAACATGTACAAATAAGACCAATGAAAATGGCTCATAATGTCTTCGTTGACAATGCGTCTTACTTGACCGTCCATATCCCTCTCTTATCTTACCCCTATGCATTTCATAGACCGTCCTAGTGTTCACATATCATATTATACACTTATGCGTTTCATAGACCGTTCATAAGATTCACATATATCATACGATACACCTGTGCGTTTCATAGCCCGTTCACAGTGTTTTACTTACACAATACACCTGTGCATTTTATAGACCGTTCACATTGTTTACTTACACAATACACCTGTACATTTCATAGATCGTTCACAGTGTTTACTTACACAATACACCTGTGCGTTTCATAGAACGTTCACAGTGTTTACTTACACAATACACCTGTGCGTTTCATAGACCATTCACAGTCTTTACTTACACAATACACATGTACGTTTCATAACACATCATTATGCATATAACCATGTATAAACTCAAAGCGACATGATTAACATTATATTAAGGTCGTAAGTTCCCGGATCATTGGAACACTTTATGTTCATGCTCATTATGGAGAAACATAGCACATTACATTAGCACATGCATGGTGAATCAATAAGTCAATTTCAAAGGCACATGAGCCCAATTTCTTTTCTTAAGGTTCATCATCATTTAGCATAGCACATCTCCCTTCCATCTCGTTATTCACTCACTTGACATCTTGAGGTCATTAGCTAAGTTCATGATTCTTGAGGACTTAATATCGAAGTCATTTACATACATTATTTCAGAAGCATACAACTATAGTTGAAACCATTGGGACATACAACACCTCATAATTCTCATATAGGCGAACAACCACATTTCATCTTCATACTATCACTTCATTAGTACTTTCAATTACATACAACATCATTATTTCATTGGTTCCCTTTTTGCCATACATATTATTCTTCATTCATGGCACGGTGGCCGTATCTTATATTCCATACTTTCATTTCATTACTTTCAATACTCATCATCATATTTCACACATCATTTCATTTCATTGGCTATATTGGCCACAATCATAACTTTCATTATTGGCACGGTGTCTACACTTTATATCCCCAACTCACTACTTTCACTTTCAAGCATCTTTATAAATTATCGACAACAAAGAATCTCAAATCATGACTTTTAATACACCTATGAGCAAATAAGAGTCCTATGTACATTGAGACTTCTTACACAATTTGGCATAATAGCATTCACTTCAAACGCTACTTGGAGTCATAATATTTTTATACCCAACTCATGCTTTGAACACATTCCCAAAGGATAACATCATATGATAAGAGTATCCGAAATACATTTTGAATATATACATTTCAACACAAAGCTTATTTGGAATAATTAATTTATAAAGAATAACTCGGGACTTACAGGAGCATCATGGAATTCAATTCTATAAAAGAAGTTTAGCCAACATACCTCGCTTTGAGCTTTCCTTAAATTACTACAACATTCCGGAAATTCTAGAAATTCCAATCTATTTTGAGACATAACAAAATTGAACCATAATTAGGAAGATATTCATGGTCTCAGCTTGTTTGAGCATTTTATCAAACACTAGGTGTGCAAATTTAACTACAAGGTTCTTCTACAAGATTTCCTTCATTCCATAACTCAATCTTTACTTATTTGAGCTCAACAATCTTCCCACAAACCTTATTGGTACAAGCATATATACATAATACTCTTACACCCAAGAATCATACTTCCAATCACCAATCTTTTACCCCAAACTCGAAATTGAAGATTAAGGGTTTGAATCTTACCTCTTAGATGAAGATCTTGTGATTAGCTTCCTTGATTCTTGAAGATTGGTGCAAGATTGGATGATTATAATATTAGGTTCCCTCCTTCTCTTTTCTAAAATGCCCTTACCTCTCTCTAAAACCCTCAGAAAAATACCCCAAAATAAGCCCCAAAGCTTATTTATCAAAATGGGATCGGGTTATGAAAATAGAAAAATTGACCCTCCGAACTCAGCTATGCGGTCGCACAATGGACCGCAAAATTGGTGTGCGGATCGCATAATTGTTGCATAATTCGGTGCCCAGAACTGGGCAGTTCTGGACCATTTTGCTACCAGTTTGATATCGCATAACCATTTTGCGATCGCATAATTTATCACAAAATTGCATTCTGTCAACCTTTGATAATTTGGTCATAACTTCTTGTAGGAATGTCCAAATGATGAACGGTTTAAAGAGTTGGAAACTAGAATCAAAGGTCTTTAATTTGGTAGGTAATAAACCATATAATTCTTCATTTAAAAAAGAGATATGATCTTTTGAAGTTAGGTCTTGTGTGAACTTACTTGAAACTTTATTCTATCATGAAATTTTCAACTTGCCTTAGCCTTGGGGCTCTTCTTAGACCATAAACCATTATTAATGCACCTCATACATATATTATTATGATTAATTAATATCATTCATATAATAGTCCCTTTTCTATACACAAAATAATATAATTAGCGTACATCAACTTTCTTACTAGCGCTCAAGTACTTCGAAATTTTCCGGGGTATATTACTCTGACCAATAAGGCCTTGCTTGCATGGAGTAGAGTGTGCTACCCAAAATCAGCAGGATGATTCAATGTGTTAGATATTCATGTGTGGAACAAAGCTGCAGTTTGGAAGCTCTTGTGGTGTGGAACCTATGCAGAAAGAAAGATAAACTATGGGTCCAATGTGTTCACATATACTATGGGAAAGGAAGGAACATATGGGAAATAGAGCCACAATATGCTACATGGATGGTTAAGAAGATACTAAAATCCAAGAAGAGCATTGATGAAGCAGGAATACAAGTTAGTAAGCTATGTAATATGGAAACATTTTCTGTCGAATGGATGTATCAGAAGATGAGGACGTAAATATACTAAAGTGCCATGGAGGAGACTAGTATGCAATAATAATAGCCCTCCAAAATGGCTATTCATTCTTAATTTGAAAATTCAGGAAAGGCTGAGTACTTAGACATGTTGGCCTAATGAGGCATAGTAGACAGCCAGGTATGCTATTTGTGCAAAGTGCAACCTGAAATCCATGCTCATCTATTCTATGGTTGCAAATTTTCTACAGAAGTTTGGGGAAGACTGTTGCAATGGCTGAAGATTAGCAGGCCACTACTGGCATGAAATGAATAAATCCAGTGGGCAAGCACAAATATGAGAGTCAAATCAAGTGTAGCAGAGATATATAAAATGGCCCTAGCTGGGAGTGTCTACCTGATATGTCAAGAAAGGAACCTAAGACGCTTTCACGGAAAGCACAGATCAGTAGAGACTATAACTAAGATGCTGGTTCAGGCGATATTTTGTAGAATCCATAGGGTTGAAAAGCTAAATAGAAGTGTAGAAGCTTTAAACTTTTATCCATATATTTATTTTACGGAAAGGGTGAGATACTTGTATATTGAGGGAAGTAGGAGTTGTCAAGTGACAGATTGGAACGAAAAGTTCAAACTATTAGAGTTTCTTATTTTGTAGCTTCTGTACATAACTTCAAAGGTAATGGAAAATTCAGTTACCAAAAAAAAAATACATGTCTTTCCATTTATAAGACGACTACTAGGATTTATGAAGAGAACTATTTGCATCTTGAAGGGATATTGTAATGGACTAATAGGAAAAATAGAGTTTGTAGAAATGAATTCAATAAATACAGTGGTCAACGAAAAAAAAAATTACTTTGCAAATCCAAGATACAAATGATATGACAATGGAATTATAACTAATCAAATGACGTAATCTCCAACTCCATTGATGAAATCCAAGCACCTGAAAGAAGGAATTTAGTAAGAGAAGAAGAAGAAGAAGAAGAAGAAGAAGAAGAAGAAGAAGAAGAAGAAGAAGAAGAAGAAGAAGAAGAAAGAGAGAAGAAATGGGTTCAAAGAATACCAGTCAAAAACTAAAGATTCTGGCCTGTCCAATTCGATTATAACAACCTGATCCCCTAACTAACTCCTATCATCACAGTCGTCTGTTGCGTTTAATCTAAGCTGTGTGATCCTTTATTAACATCCCCTTATTTGTTCCAAGAACTAACCTTAAGCTACTCCATTAACATCCATGTGTCCCCTTTCATTACATTCAACTCCTTTATTGTAATTCTCTTCAGATATGTATTTTGAAGTCCGCAAATCCCGAACAGCACCCCTATTTCACATTGACCTTGTCATCAATGTAGGAACTGGGTGGACTGAGCTGCAAACTCCAAAAACTGACTTCAATATAACCCCAGTCCTCCCATATTGCTTCTTTCGGCCTAATGTTAGTCCACTAGATAAGCACCTTTACTTCCCCAAAGTTATTATCACGACCCAAAATTCCTCCTTAGGAGTCGTGATGACACCTAGTCTCTAAATTAGGTAAGCCAGTCTCTCGATATTATTTAATTAAATAAAGCATGAAATAATGAAAATAGAGTTTAACTTAAAAGCGGATATAAGAGTAATACAGGCCGAAGCGGTAAATACTCAACATAATATCCCAGAACTAGGTAGTACAGAGTCACAAGCTCTAACCGAATACACGATATCAATCTCAACTATAATACTGTCTGAAATACATAACAATAGAAATAAAATAAAAGGGTGACTCTGAGGCCTGCGATCGGATCATGCAGGGATACCTTGAAGTCTCTGTGGGTATGCAAAGCCTAACTGTCGACCAGTCCAATCTAAAATACTTGGATGTGCAAAAAATAAAGTTCATAAGCGTAGCATGAGTACACCCCAATCGGTATCCAGTAAGTATCAAGAATAACCTCGGTGGAGTAGTGACGAGGTTCAAGACAAGACACTCACCAATCAACAATAACCTGTACAAAATATCAATATACAGCTAACAACAGAAAACAAAATAGATAAATAGAAACGAAGTGAAATCATGTGAATGAACAGCAAAATGATCAAAGCACGGATAAAATACAAGTGAAAGAAATTAAGGGAAAGCAACGACAGTTCAAATCATCAATTGTTCGACTCAAGAGTCATAACCAAAATCCCCCTGAGGTACCACACCTCATTATTACAAATCACAAATCGTGTACACACGGAACCTCATTCCCACATTATCAACCATCCCTGCACGGCTAAGACCTCATGTCACAATATAAGTCATAACCACACGAACATCTCACGTATCAATAATATCAACCGCACGGAAAACTCACGTGCCAATAATCACAATCTGCCCGGTGTGGTCACAGGTTCAATATCACAATCCGCTCGGCGTGATCACATGCCCAATATTGCAATCCACCGGGCATGGACACATGCTCAGTAGCATAATCCGCCCGGTATGGTCACACACTACTAGTCCAAACCACATCGCAGAGAAAGCAAATATACAAGAATATATGTACATGATCGATGAACATCAAGTTTCGTCCTCCTCGACTGGTATACATGACATGTTACGGTGTATGCATGTACGAGTGTACTAGTACATCTCAAACCATCAAGTAATAGTAGAAACAGCAAGTAGCACATTGGGTACAACACAACAAATCATATAATATACATGACACACACAAGGAAGTCATGACCACAAGAAAGAATACCCCTTTTCATCAACAGCACGCCCTCAAACCATCACATATCATCCCTACATAGCCACCCTTATCCCACCACATTGATAATATCATAATAGCCACCCTTATCCCTCTATCCGGATAATTTATCATTAGCCACCCGTATCACTCTGCCCTGACAATAACACAATATATACCCGTATCGCTCCACCTAGACAATATATCAATAGTCACTCATATCGCTCTGACCTGACAAATAATAAAATAGTCACTCGTATCGCTTCGCAAAATCAACAATAATGAAATTCCACTCTTATGCTCCGCACAATTAGCAATAGTAAAATGTCACCCTTATGCTCCGCACAATAGCAATCAATCCCCAAAACATGTCCACATATGCCACAATATGGCCAAAATAACAATACCAATATCACAATAAAGCATAGTCCATAACTCAACAACAAGGTGTACACTAGTTTCAACAACAACAAAATAAAACGGGAATTAAATCAACAATGAGGTGTCTCATATAACAACAACTTCAATTAAAGGCATAAGAGTCTAAAACGGTCAAATACCATATATAAGCAAGCCCGTGTACACATTTATCACCTCATGTACATGTCTTTCACATAATTCAAATAATGCAAAAAACAAAACTACTACGGGGTAATTTTTCTCACACAAAGTTAGGCAAGATAATTACCTCAAAGAAGCTAAATCAATACTCTATGAATCCCTTCCCGTTTGAAAAAGCCTCCGGACGGCTCAAATCTAGCCAAAATAACTTAATATCATAAATAAAAGCCATAGGAAAGAATTTCGGATAATAAAGTTGCAATCTTTAATTAAAACCAAAAAGTCAACCCCGGTCCCATACCTCGAAACCCGACAAAACTCACGAAATTCAAACACTCATTCCGATACGAGTCCAACCATAAAAAAAATTATCCAATTCCGACCTCAAATCGACCTTCAAATCATCATTTTTCATTTAGAGAAGTTTTTACTAAAATCCCCAATTTTTCCCACTTAAATTCATCAAATAAATGTCAAAAACAAAGATGGAATCATGAAATATAACCAAATGTGTGTCAAGAATAATTATCCCAATCCAAATCGTGAAAATCCCCTTCAAAATCGCCCAAATTCGAGCTCTCTAATTCAGTATGTGATAAAATAGCAAAAGCCCTCGAAATATAGTACTTTATAATTTTTGCCCAGTGACACACATCGTTATCGTGGGAAATACATTGCGATCTCGAAGAAGAAACAACACTACTCATGAAATGCACTACACGACCATGAATAACCAGGCGCGAACGTTATGCACCAACACTCCAAGCCTATGCGGACATGATGCTCATTTATGAACGCGAAGGCTAAAGATCCTGGCTCCCCAGCCTGACCACACATTACGTTATCGCAACCTTCCTCCGCGAACGCGCTGATTTAACTCCCAAAGGCCGCAATCACGACCATCTCACTGCGAATGCGAAGAATAGAACATGTCAGTCACCAAAATACAATATGCGAACCCGACTTACGTTTCGCGATCGCGAAGAAGAACAACAGACCCCCAGCCATCATCAATCCAAAACATGAAGAAATGGCTCGTAGCACACCTGAAACACACCCAAGCCCCCCGGGATCCTATCTAATTACGCAAACGAGTCGTAAACATAACACGAACCTACTCAAGGCCTCAAACAACATTAAAACTATGAATGGCACATCAATTCAAGCCTAATGAACTTTCAACTTTCAACTCACGCTGAAAGATATCAAATCAATTCAGAATGACCTCAATTTTTTCATGCAAGTACCAAATGACACAACGGAACTATACCAACTCCCGGATTCAAATCTGATATCAACAAAGTCAAATCTCGGTTAAGCCTCTTAACCCTCCAAACCTTCAACTTTTCAACTTTTGCCAAAAAGCACTAAATCAACCCACAGACCTCCAAATCCAAATCCGGGCATATGCCTAAGTCAAAATTACCATACGAACCTATTGAAACCATCAAAACTCAATTCTGAATATGTCTACAGAAAACTCAAACTCCGGTCAACTCTTTCAACTTAAGCTTCTAAAGTGAGAATAATTCTTTCAAATCAATCCTGAATCGCTCAAAGACCTAAACCGGCCATACATGAAAGTCATAAATAAAACAATTGAAGTTGCTCAAGACCTCAAACCACCGAACGGAATGCTACAGCTCAAAACTACCGGTCGGGTCGTTACATTCTCCCCCTCTTAAACAAACGTTCGTTCTCGAACGTGCCAATAGTCGCTTCAAAGTCATCAAATCACTGTATAAACTTACTATACACATACACAAGGGTGATCACACATCACCCCAATGCAAACAAGCCCCTCAACACCGCCTAATCGAAGATCCTACCTTCAACCTCAGTACACAAACCTTAGATCTCAATCTCATCACCCAAGCCTCCTCATAGGACCTGATTCCCATATAAACACACTGTATCAACCTCAACCAGCTGTAACAACAATTCATATATCCACAAGGTATAACCACACGGAATGGCACATAGCCCATATGCCAGTAGCAACATCTCCAGCCACAATAGCTGCCCATAATCAAACCCAACACCGGTAAATAACCTCATATAAACTAGAACCTTAATCCAAACCTTCCCAATACTTCTAATGATGTAAGAAACATGTAGATCTCACAACCACTCACCCAATCAACAAGTCACACCCAGCGTCACCAAGATGCATATGACGCAATCTGTACCGACCAAAACACAACTTGAATACAACTAAAGATGGAAAGAGAGACACATATGAGAGCTACCCAACAAATATGATAGGCACAACTCCCTATCAGTACCATACTATGAATCCATTCCATAAGGGAGAAACAAAACATATGAACTAATCACAAAGGACCTCATCCTAATATAACTCCACCGCAACACGTAGCCCGGTCCAAACGTATCAATCCTCATAAAAACACGAGGATCCCATCCTTTGCACAAAAACACTTAAAGTTGATTATGTGTTGTGTTAAAGTACTTAGGAGGGTTAACCATTATTCCTAAATATATCCTTCACATTCCTTAGCCCACATTACAACCATAAAAAAATCCTAATTGATTTTAGATAGAGTGAGCTTACATTAGTAGAGATTTATATTAAGGGCAAGTCTATGGTACTAATTGCATGCATGTGACTTCTCTTGTGATAGTGAGTGATATTCTTTGATATATATGAGTCCTTAAAATATATTTGAGTATTTGATTTAAGTGTGTGGATTCAACTTACTCTTTTGTTCTTGTTGTGAGGGCACATGATTTCATGAGGGATAGGTAATATTATGAGACTTCTCTAGGATGCTGGGTGTTCAAGCCATGAGTACATTGTGACACTGAGTCGGTTTAGAGGCTAGGATTATTATAAGCATGTCGTCTTTCTTGTGAATATATTTGAAGAATGGCATGAGTTATGGGAAGTATGTATGTGATTGCATGTGCTCTAGCTTAATTGTTGCTATCAACTATGGTCATTGTGTAGTGTGCCTCAATTGTGTAAATATAATGTGCTATCACAAACGTTTTTCCCTAAGGGGTATCAACCAAACGTTTAAGTGTTGGTTCCCTAAGTACGCATAAGTATACGTGGCCGTCAAGTAATGAAGTGACTCAAAAGTCAAATGTCGAACTCACAAAGACTTAGATTAATCGTTAACTAAGCAAACAAAAGTCAATTAACTGTCCAGGATAATCAAAAGTTTGGTTTTCCTTCAAAATTTAAACACGTGACCAAGGGAGATATAGATTCCAGAGTTGTGGTCAGTTTGTCAATTATATTGGGTTCGTAATTACACATGTTAATCCATATTATCTATGATTGCTAGTTCACCGGATCATTTATATAAATAAATGTTACGACAATACTATCTGTCTATCTATAATATATCAACTCTATATTCCTACGGTCTTGAATCTATCATGAACGAATATAATACGGTAGTACATATAGAATAGTACTAGTATGTAAAGCTAAATGTCCTCTTTCAAAATAGAATGCCAATATAAGAAAGGGAAAACCATCGAAACAGCAAGTCACAATCAACAATATCCAAATGCCCAGTTAAAATATAACAATTTTCAAAATACGAAAGTAATATATATATATATATATATATATATATATATATATATATATATATATATATATATTGGTTGGGAGATCATTAGCACCGATATGCCACTGTGTTTTTAGCACGAAGTCTGATCACGCCCGATCAGCTAGGCCATCTCCCCACGAACAATGTGGTTTGACATGTGGTATGAAAGAAAGGTGTTACCAAGAGTATTACTACCATGTGTGCAACATGGCATCACCCGATCGGCTAGGCCGCCTTCCCATATATGTCGTGTGGGTTGGCTTTCCAATTTACATCTAGTATCAACCTCATAACAATTAAAGAGAATAACCACAATCACATCAATATCTCAATCTCATCCCAAACAAGGAGAATAATCACAATCCACCCATACACCGACACGTGTAATTTCGGGTATGGGCCTTATGACCCACCCTTCCTCACTTTGCTAATGATACTCCCAAAAGCATTTTTTGTTTGCACTCAAGGGAAACAAAAGCACAAATATATTTTATATACACCTCATCACCCTTCACACTATATATAGCCTCGTTAGTAACTTCAACCATTCACAACATCATTATAATTTCATTGGCTCTATTGGCCATATTTATGATTCCTCATCCCAAGGCACGATGGTCGTATCTTATATTCCACACTTTTAATTTCTTTACTTACAAGGATTATCATCATAAACATCAACATATAGAATATTTTGGATATCACAACTTTAAGTTCATTAGTAATGAAGACTTTAAACATCGAAGAAATGGTATAAAAGGATTGGCAATCGAAGCACAAGTTAAAATCATACACGAGTAACACATCATTTATTCTTGAAATACTTTTTCCCCAAAAAGGCAATGCACAATTTCAACTCATTAATATGTAAGAGCTTAAAACACATTGGCAATACTTACAAAGCATAACATTAGTTAAAACAGCCATATTTGGGCATAACTTGGGTATATACGCCTTTTGAAAAAAAAATCTATTTTTCGAAGTCAATTTGAAACAGTTGAATCAAGGCTTATTTCATAACCTTTCTCACATCATTTCATTCCCTCGACACCATTGGCAACATGTTATATCTCCAATCCACTTCTTTCACTTTGAATCATACTCATAGATTATCAACAACAATGCATTTCTACTCAAGACTTGAAATACACATTCGAGCAACTAACCAAATTAAGGCTTAGGCACATGTGATATCTTACACAATTCGACATGCTAGTTTACATTAGAATCACGTTGTCAAATCATAACATATTAACACACAGACCATGCTTAATCACCTTCTCAAATAGTAACTAAATACAAATTCAATGCATATATCTTTTATCACAAGGCCTATTCGGAATAATCAATTTATAATGAGCAACACGGGACTTACAAGGCCATTGTGGGGTTCAATTCTAAAAGAGAAGTTTAGTCAACATACTTTGTTTGAGCTTTACTTAAGTTACTACAACGTCCCAATACTTCTAGCAATTACAATTTATAGGAAGATAGCGAAAATTTGATAATAATTAGAAGGATTCTCATGGTATAACTCTCTTAGGAATTTTATCAAATACCTAGTATGTAAAATAGACTACGAAACTCTACAATGGTAATCCCTTCCTCCCTCAACCAATTTCAACAAGATACTACCCAAAATAGTTCAACAACCTCACATTATACCATCTATTGGCACATGCATGGCCTATCTCCAACTCCATAATCTTCTTAGACCCTAAACAATTTGCATGGATGATGTAGGACAAGAACATACCCGGATAGATAGTGGTCTAGTGAGTTACTTCCTTGATTCTTGAAAATTGGTGCAAGAATGGGTGATTAGAATGCTAGGTTTCCTCCTTCTCTCTTTACAATGCTCTTACCTCTCTCTATATTCCTCAGATAATCGCCCCAAAATAAGATTCAAAGAATATTTATCAAAATAGGGTCGGGTTATAAAATAGGAAAAATGGACCCTCCGAACTCAGGTTTGTGGTCGCAGAATTGACCGCAGAACAGATATGCCGTACGTAAAATGGACCGCGAAAGTGATGCCCAAAAACTAGGATGGTCTGGATAGGTCTGCGGTCTGCAGACCACTTATGGGCCGCAGAATGGACCACAGAATGACCCAACAAAATTATTCGTGCCAAATCTGCAACGGAAAATGCATATCGCGAAATGGATATGCGATCGGAGAATGGACCGCAAAATGACCTTCAAAATTTAACAATTTTTTGCTCAATTCTGCGATGATTATGCGGCCCGAAAATGGTTTTGCGATCACGAAACTGACTGCTGAATCACCTTCTTCAGCCAAAAGTTTCCATTAACTCCTCAGTGCATTCTTCAACGCAAAAGGTTGCCGCGAAGAATTTCTACAATCCTCAAACACATAAGCCTACCTCGGCACCACGAAACCTTAAACTCCTTGATAAACTTTTACGAGGCCTTACAGTTTAGCTTCACATAGACATGGTAGCAAAACAATAATTCATCCAAAGAAATATAAAGATTACTAAGTTTGATGGAAGAAAGATGAAATCTGATGAATTTCGGCCTCCACGACGGCTCTGTGCTCTCCCCTCTGTCCAAACAAAATCCGTAAAAATAGTGTTTAAAGTCTATTTGTAGGTGTAGTGAAAAGGCCTAGACAAAATAACCAAGTCCAAAACCAAAAAAGAGACAAAATAGGCTTGAAATCCGGACCACGCGTTGCCTCGTAGAATACGCGAAGCATCACGCTCTCGACTACGCGACGCGAGCTTAAACGCGAGAAAATTGCCTCGCGTAGCCTGACTTCTGCTCGAGTTTGATTCACTTTGTGCTTAGCTGCCAAACTTTGCATTCCTTAATTTCTCATTCTTTTCCTTTCTTTTTCAATTTGCAATTGTCTTTCTTTTGTCTTCTTTTATAATACTAAGCTTCAATCATTGTCCAATAATTAAATAATCATGAACTCATTCTTGTAGCGTATAAAATACACATAAAATCTCTAGTTCGCTCCCAATTTCATCTCCAAAGTACCTACACATAAAATAAACTCTATTAAGCACACATATAATACAATTTAGCATTAATGCACCTATATGTCGCGCCCCCTTTTTCTCGCGAAATCGAGCTTCAACACGTGATAACTCTTTTAAGGAAGGTATTAAAAGAGGAGAGTCGACATCTAATGATTTTAAGGTGCGTTAGCGCACCTATTTGCAAATGACTCTGTTTTAACTAGTTTGCATCACCAAAGTTCGGGTAAGGGCTCAAGTTACCTCAAGGAGAAGGTATTAGGCATTCCTCGAGGTCCACAACGGTGGGTCCCGATCGAACTTAAATTATATGGATTAGTCTATGTGATTAAGTAAGCAAAGAGATAATACAAAATCTAAGGATTTTATTATAAAAAAAGGTTTTTTAAACAGAAGGGTACAACTATTTTTGATTCTAATAGAAAAAGAAAGAAAAGAGGGGGGGGGGGGGGGGGTCCTAAGTTTTTTAGCCTAAAAGATCACCCCGTGCAACATAAATAATATTTTGTAACTCCCTCGAGATGGGGTGTTACTCATATTATTCACCGGGCATAGACTATCATCTCCTACTACCCGATTACTATGTTAAAGTTGTTTACCTAAGAGCCATCTAATTCAATTTTAAATCGTGCCCTATGCGTGCACTACCCGTCCCATACCTATGGTCTAGGAGTCTTTGGACCTCTATTTGGATGATTCTAGACCATTATCTAGGCAGCTCAAAATTGCAAACAGTAGGCGACAAGCAAAACATATAAGGACTCCACATAAAACAATTTAAGGCTCATATTGACCTCCACACCTAAGCAGTAAACACACGCAAACACATATATTGTCGTGCCCCATTTTCCTCGCGGAAGCAAGCGGTCTTCGACGTTGTGACAACTCCTTTTTAGGATGGGAAATAGAATGATGACGGAAAAAAGTCCCCACCTAATGACTTTTAAGGTGCGTTAGGACACCTATTATGCAAATCACTCTGTTTTAACTAGTACACATCACCAAAGATCGGGTAAGGGGTCAAGTTACCTCAAAGAGAAGGTGTTAGGCACTCTTCAAGGTCCACAATTGTGGGTCCCGGCCAAACTTAAGATTATGTGGATTACAACTAAGCTAGGTGATCAAATAAATAAAGGGAATTCAGAAGTTAAAGAACTTTATTACAACATCAAATCTTAGTGCGAGTATAGGGATACAACTATTTAGATCTAATAACAACATATAAAGAGGAGGGGGGGGGGGGGGTCCTATGTTTTTTAGCCTAAAGGATCACCCCGTGCAACATAAAATATGCAACTAATTTTGGAGACAAATTAGAGAGACAAGGCTTAGCCTCGTGCAAAATAGGAGACAATGCTTAGTCTCATGAAGATATGACACAGTGCTTAGTCTCGATGCAAAGGAAGGCAATGCTTAGCCTTATGCAATTAGGGAAGCAAGGCTTAACCTCATACAAAATAAGAGACAATGCTTAGTCTCTTGCAAATAGAAGACAATGCATAGTCTCGATGCAAAGAAGGGACGCAATGCTTAGTCTTTTACAAAGGAAAGCAGTGCTTAGCCTCATGCAAGGAAAGAAAGTGCTTAGCCTTATGCAATTAGGGAGGCAAGGCTTAGCCTCATGTAAGGAAAGACAGTGCTTAGCCTTATGCAATTAGGGATGCTGGGCTTAGCCTAATGAAAAATAGGAGACAATGTCTATTCCCATGCAAATAGGAGACAATGTTTAGTCTCGATGCAAAGAAAGGAGACAATGCTTAGTCTTTTGCAAAGGAAGGCAGTGCATAGCCTCATGCAAGGAAAGGCAGTTCTTAGCCTTATGCAATTAGGGAGGCAGGGCTTAGCCTCATGCAAAATAGGAGACAATGCTTAGTCTCGATGTAAGGAAAGGTAGCGCTTAGCCTTATGTAATTAGGGAGGCAGGGCTTAGCCTAATGCAAAGAAAATGATGAGTGATAGTAGAGTGTTTCTTACCTGGAGATGCTTGGGATAGATAATCTGCTATCTTGAAGGTAGTGACTTGATGTATCTGCAGATATTATTGTCTTATTATTCCTGCATCCAAAGAAAAATTATGAATTTTGTAAGGGAAGTTTGGGTCGCTCTTTTGTCTTCTGCTTTGCCTGTGCTCCTGTCTTGAGATCCTATTTGAGTCACCCTAGGTAATATCTATATGTTTATATGCGTGCATTTGATGAATGTAGTTATTCGAAATATAGTAGTATGCAATATTGACTAAGATAGATGAACCAATGACCGTGACACATTTTAGAGAAATTGCGACCTCCTTGCTTTAGAATTTTGAGGGTTTTCCTCAAAATTCTACCCCAGTTTAATAGCAATTCTTTGATCGTTCGGTGTATGACGAAGTTGGCTGGCCTTGCTTCAGAATTTTGAGGGTCCTCCTCAAAATTCTGCCCCAGTTTCTGACCATGGCAAAATGAAAATATTATTGAGATGTCACCGAACCCACAGGGCTGCCTACGTATCCCCTCTTAAATGTGAATCAGGTCAAGCGTAGTTCAGTTACATTAGATGAAGAAATGCAAACAATCTAAACATACTATCTCTTGACTGTGTCTGAGTTGATAGGTTTTGGCCAAACTTCTTTGTCCATCTCTGCGAGTATGAGTGCTCCTCCTGTTAGTACTCTGTGAACCATATAGGGCCCTTGCCAATTGGGTGAAAATTTCCCTTTGGCTTCATCTTGATGTGGGAAGATCCGCTTCAGCACCAGCTGCCCTGGCATGAATTGTCTAGGCCTAACCCTTTTATTGAAAGCTCTGGACATTCTGTTCTGGTAAATTTGACCATGACATACCGCATTCATTATTTTTCCGTCAATGAGAGCCAGCTGTCATAGCGACTTTGTATCTATTCTGCATCACTGAGTTCATCATCTTGTATGATTCTCAGAGAAGGAATTTCTACTTCGACGGGAATGACGGCTTCAGTGCCATAGACCAACAAATAAGGAGTTTCCCTAGTTGATATGCGAACCGTGGTACGATATCCAAGTAGGGGAAATGGTAACTTCTCGTTCCATTGTTTGTGATTATCTACCATCTTCCTTAATATCTTCTTGATGTTCTTATTGGTGGCTTCCACAGCTCCATTCATTTGTGGCATGTATGCTGTGGGATCCTTATGCTTGATCTTGAAGGTTTCACACATGGATTTCATTAAACCACTGTTAAGGTTGGCGGCATTGTCATTGATGATTGATTTCGGTACCCCGAATCGACAGACGATACGACCCCTAACGAAGTCCGCTATGACCTTCTTAGTTATAGCCTTGTAAGGTGCGGCTTCAACCCATTTTGTGAAATAATCTTTGGCCACTAGAATGAACCGGTGCCCATTTGAAGCGGCGAGTTCGATTGGACCGATGACATCCATCCCCCAAGCGGGGAAAGGCCGAGGTGCACTTGTTGCATTGAGTTCATTGGGTAGCACTCGTATCATATCAGCATGTACTTGGCATTGATGACACGTTTGGACATACCTGATGCAGTCTGTTTCCATAGTCATCAAAAAATATCCTGCTCTTAATATCTTCTTAGCTAAGATGAAGCCATTCATGTGTGGTCCACAAGTTACGGCATGTATCTCTTCAAGCAATTTGGATTCATCCTTGGCGTCGACACACCGTAATAACCCCAGATCTGAAGTCCTTCTGTACGGAATTCCTCCTCTTTGGAAGAAGTGGTTAGATAATCTTCGGAGTGTGCGTTTCTGAGTATGATTTGCATGCTCCGGGTATTATCCTTTTGCCAAGTATTCTTTGATGTCATGAAACCACGGATTCCCATCAGTTTCTTCTTCAGCATGAGCACAATAAGCTGGCTAATTATGGATCCCTACTGGAATAGGATCGATGAAATTCTTGTCTGGGTGTTGTATCATGAAAGATAGAGTGGCCAACGCATCTGCGAACTTATTCTGGATTCTCGGAACATGTTGGAACTCTATCTTTGTGAGTCTCTTCCTCAATTCTTGCACATATAATAGATATGGCAATATTTTGGTATTCTCTGTATCCCATTCTCCTAGAACCTGATGTACCAAAAGGTCTGAGACACCAATTACCTGCAATTCCTGAATGTTCATGTCAATGGCTAACTTGAGCCCCAATATGCAAGCCTCGTATTCTTCCATATTATTGGTACACGGAAATATAAGTTTTGCGAATACCGGATAGTGTTGACCCATCTCTAATACCAAAACTGCTCCAATACCTACTCCTTTGAAGTTTGCAGCTCCATCGAAGAACATTGTCCCACCGTCATAAGTTTCGATTATATCTTCTCTTACGAATCATACCACTTCATCGGGAAAATACTTTTTCAGTGGTTCGTATTCTCCATCCACAGGATTTTTTTCCAAATGATACGCCAATGCTTGTCCCTTGACCGCTTTCTGAGTTACATAGATGATGTCGAACTCACTCAGTAGTATCTGCCATTTTGCAAACTTTCCCGTAGGCATGGGTTTCTAGAAGATGTATTTTAGCGGATCCATTCTTGATATGAGATATGTGGTGTAGGCACAGAAGTAGTGCCTCTACGTTTGAGCTATCCACGTCAAATCACAACAGGTCCGTTCTAGCAAAGAATACCGTACTTCGTAGGGTGTGAACTTCTTACTCAGATAGTATATGGCCTGTTCTTTTCTTCTCGTCTCATCGTGTTGTCCCAAGACACAGCCGAAAGACCCATCCAGTACAGATAAATAGAGTAGCAGAGGTCTCCCAGGTTCTGGTGGGACCAGAACAGGTGGTTTGGACAAATATTCCTTGATCTTGTCAAAGGCTTTCTGGCATTCTTCAGTCCAACTTGTTGCAGCGTCTTTCTTCAACATTTTGAAAATCGGTTCACAGATCACAGTTGATTGTTCTATGAAATGGCTGATGTATTTGAGACGCCCCAAGAAACTTATCACATCTTTCTTGTTCTTCAGAAGTGGAAAATCTTGGATAGCCTTGACCTTTGATGGGTCTAGCTCAATTCCTCGACGGCTGACGATGAACCCTAACAACTTTCCAGCAGGGTATCCCAAGGCACATTTTGCGAGATTCAGTTTCAGGTTATTCCTTCAAAGTCGATCAAATAATTTCCTCAAATCTGCTATATGATCTATGCTTCTCTTGGATTTGATGATGATGTCATCCACGTACACCTCTATCTCCTTGTGTATCATGTTGTAAAAAATAGTTATCATGTCCCTCATATAGGTGGCTCCAGCATTTGTTAGGCCAAACGGCATCATTTTGTAACAATATACTCCCCATGGTGTAATAAAGGTTGTCTTTTCGACATCCTCTTCATCCATCCAGATTTGATGATATCCCACGAAGCAATCCACATGGACGTGCTCAAACCGGTCATATCATCATAGGACCATGCATAAATATCCCCATACTCATTCAAGAACCGGATGTACTCTTTCTTCTCTGACGGTGATAGGTGAATGCTTACACACATTTCCTTGACTGTTTCGGAATCTCCCAAATTAACTGTTTCGGTCTCATCCAAATTGGATTTAGGCTTGTTTTCAAAATTTTCCACTTCTCTGACAATTTCCTTAGGTATTACATCCTCTTCCAGATCCTCTACATCATTATCCTTATGTTGCGTTGTCTCATTACATGTCACAGTCGTAGGTTCATCGGGATAGGTAATAATAATGCTGTAGAGAAACAAATGTAAAGAATAATAATAAATACTAAAAATAACAATGCATTAGATAAATCTTGAAAACATCAAACAAGTACGACTCGATGACTCGAACAATTATTTCAAAACAAAATATGCTTAAAATAAAATACTGAAAATGTCTTAGATGCTCATAAAATTTCTTTCAAAATAAATGATGCTAATTGCTTGGCTACCCAGGAACTCGACGAGCCCTTGATGGTGCGGCAGTCCAGTTCTTAAGAACAACTCCCTTCTCCACGGTCTGAGTAATAAGGCCTTCCTCCTCCTCCTCCTCAACTATCGCACTGCAATCCATGTCTTCATCATCCAGAAACAAATTCCTTATGCCTGCCAAAACTTCATCTTCTTCGGACCCCCACATCCTGTCAGCTTGATGAAATGACTGGTGCAAATGTGGTACCGGTTGTTCTAAAAGGTAATAAGGACCACGCCATGGTGGCGACTAATTATGATACTCGTTCTAGGTGTATTCGTACCCGAGCCCAAACGTTGTGCCGTGACGCTTTAGCTGTATCAGTTTGGTGATCCCCTGGAGATTCTTACCTAGACCCTTGTCAAGTTCATACCATGTCCATTCCAATAAGTCTTCTATCTTACTGCTCCATCATTTGTCTTTTTCAATAGCATTGACGCGCTCGATGCGATGGTATATTTCTCCACCCAACTTCATTCTATTCTCGATGACCGGAATAGTTTGATTGGTGTAAATGGGATTACTTCTGTCCCCATGGATGATCACTTCCTGAAGGGTCCACTCAAACTTCACGACCTGATGTAGAGTAGAAGCTATGGCCCCAAAGGCACGTATCCAAGGTCGTCCCAACAATAGGTTATAGGTAGTAGATATGTCCAACACTTGAAACTCAATATCAAAACAGGTTGGGACTATCTGTAGGCTGAGGTTGGTCTCCCAATTGTGGCCCTTTGAGACCCATCAAATGCTTTTACATTCATACTTCCTACTCGTTTCTCGTACAGGCCTTTAACCAATCTTTTCAGAGTAGTTAGTGGACATATGTTGAGACTCGAACCTCCATCTATCAAGACTCTGGCAATGAACTTGTCCTCACACTGCATTGTGATATGCAGTGCCCTGTTGTGACTTAGTCCTTCTGTTGGAATCTCATCTTCATGAAAAGTGATCTTGTGGCTTTCAAATACTTGCCCTACCATGTTGGACATTTCTCCACTAGTGATGTTGTTGGGTACGTAGGCTTCATGCAACACCTTCATTAGGAATTCCTATGTGTCTCGGAGTTTTGCAGAAGTGATAAAATAGATATTTGAGCAGGGGTTTTGTTCAGATGATCAACCACAAAATATTCTCTTGCTTGCACCTTTCTCCAAAGGTCATCCGGGCCAGTCTCAATGGCAGGCGATTTAGATACAGCCTCTTTGCTCGTTCCTCCCAAATGCTTGGGTGTATAAACCCTACCAGTTCTAGTCATGCCTTGCGCTGCACCTGTTTCTTCTATTTTTGCCTTTCCTTTCCTTCTTGCTTCCGTAACATAATCCCATGGTATAGCATTAGACTTATAAGATGGAGTAGGTGCTACCATCACGGTGAAGGGTGTTGTTACTTCAACCTCAAACGGAGTTAGTGCAGCTACCTCGACTTCAATTGGTGCCTGAGTTTGTACCACGATCGGTGTGAGAGTGACTGGAGATGTTTTAGGATTATCCCCTTCTCGGATGAGTCCAATAGACCCTTTCGAGTCCCATTATTCATAGGTCTCTATCACGTTTACTCCTCCACCCCTGTTATTCGGGAGAAGATTGTTACGGACATTGGGTGCCGCCTCTGTTGCCTGTATGACTTTGGTGTCGATTAATGTCTGAATCTTATCCTTCAAAGTACGACACTCATCAATAGTATGACTCTTCATGTCTGAGTGATAGGCACATGTCTTATTTGGATTAATCCACTGTGAGGTGTTTTCCATAGCAATAGCGGGAATGGGAGTGATATAACCGGCAACCTTCAGTCTCTCGTACAATTGGTCTATAGGTTCAGCAATTGGGGTGTATTGTCTAGGTGGTCTGCGGTCGAAACTTGGTCTAGGTTTTTGGTAATTTTAGCGGGCTGATGGTGAGTGGTAGTATGCTAGTTGGGTGTTATAGGTGTGAAAAGTGGCGGGAGGTTGTTGGTATCTGGGAGGTAAAAGCTGATATATGGGTAGAGGTGTTTGGTATGTGAGAGGAGACTTCGGACCTTGGGCTACCATTACTGCACCTACTTCTTTCTTCTTGGATTATCATCATTCCGCTTTTGATCCCTTCTTCTATTCTCTCTCCCAGCTTGATGATGTCAGAAAATTTATGGTTTTCAATAACCATCAATCTTTCGTAGTATTGCAGATCCTGAGCTCTAACGAAGAACTTATTCATCTGTTCTTCTTCCAGTGCTGGCCTTACTTTTGCAGCTTCAGACCTCCACCGAGTAGCATACTCGCGGAAAGTTTTTGTTGGCTTCTTCTTGATATTCTGAATGTAGAAAACGTCTGGTGCGTTTTCTGTGTTAAACTTGAAACCGATCCATTAAATGTGATGCCATGCTCACCCAATTAACCCATTTCTTTGGGTTCTGATTTATGTACCAAGACAGGGCGTCTCCGGTGAGGCTTCTGATGAACAATTTCATGCGGATTCTCTCATCCCTGCCAACTACTACAAGCTTGTCACAATATGTTCTCAAGTACACCTTCGGATCACCAGTTCCGTCGAACATTTTGAACTTAGGAGGATTGTAACCCTCTGGCAGCTCTACATCTGGCTGAGTACACAAATCTTCATAATTCAAACCCTCAATGCATTTGCCCACTTCGACACTTTGACCTCTGCCAGTAAGTTTCTTGAGCTCTTCCACCATGTTCTTGATGAGAAGGTCCTCTCGGCGGATTCGGGTAGGGTTTCCACATATATGGTATTTCTTTGATGTACTCCAGGAACCTGGGCATAATGGTGGTCATTGGTTGAGTTTTACGGGTCAGGGGTTGGTTGTGGTGCATTCTGAGGGGTGTGATATATGGTTGTTTGCGGGTATTGAGTTGGGTGGTGATGGTGTTGTTGAGGAGTAGGTATCGGTGGAGGGTTGTGGTTCTGAGGAGGTGTGGCGTATTTATGTGGTGCGGGAGTATTTTGCGGATTTTGTGTGTTTTGGGGAGGTACCGGGTTTTGGGCATTTATGTTTTGTTGGTTAAGGCCGAGGACGTTTAGGGTGAGGGAAAGGTTTTCCAAGTTCCGAACCTGCTCAAGTTCCCCTTGTAGCTCCAATATTTTCTGTTCCAGATGTAGGACCAATTCATTCTGTGCTAGAGCATTCCGACCATCCGAGGTTTCAACGTTCTCTGCATTGTCCTTTCTTATACCGCTTAAATCGTCCATTTTTTCTTTCCCTTTGCTTTTGCCTTTAGGATCACTTGGTGGAGGAGGAGGTGTAGGACCTCTGGATCTAGTGTAATATGCGGATGATGCCAGTATGCACGAACCAACCTTTGGGGAATAGGAATAAACAAAACAAAAGAAAAACAAAAAGGTAACCAAGTCAGTAAGGGATATTGAAAGGATGTTTGCGATATTGAACATGTGTTGCAGAATCAGTAAATAAATTCGCGTCCTTATTTGGGGGACCTCGTTGTGCCTGAGGTAGGCCTAAGCGACACATAGATTTGGAAAAAATTGATGCCAATAACTGTGTCATTTAATTAATGCGAAAATGAATCAGATCCATGCTAAAACGACAATAATAAGAAAATTACTAATGGCATTTTCCTTATTACAATCGAAATCTAAAACTAAACTAAAAAGTAGTAAAGAACATCATTTCCTAATCTATTTGGCCCAGAGGGACCTTCTCCATGCTTGGCCTTCTTGGATCCATCAATCAAGTTCCCCAGGTCGCGCATGTCCAATAGTGGGTAAGCCCTTGCTAGGTGCACTCCCTCATTGCCTTCCGTATTCTGACAATCCGAGAGCCTCTTCCTCATCTTACCCTCAAGTTCCATTAACCCTTGCTCCAAATATTCCAATCTTTCTGTTGATTTAGTAGCAATTTCTTTCCATTCACTTATGGCTTCCATATCCACTTTGTGATGTTCCAAATGTCTAGCTTCAGACTCGAAAACCCTCTTGCGCAATATCCTATACTTGACTTGTGCTTCAGCATCGTCATCTATAACCCTATTTTTCAGATTAATCTTTGGCTTGACATCTCCCGCTATATCATCTACCAACCATGATGGGTAGAAGTGGACCTGGTCAGCATGGTACATGTTTGGCTCGATAGTGTCTTTCTCTACAACGACCTTTTGATTCCACATATGTTGTGCCTCGAACTTGAACGGAATGATGTTCACTTTAAAGTCTGCTTTATACTGGACCATGTTGGAAACCCAAGGTATAACCTGCTTTCTTCCCTCTTGCCTCATTACTCTTATAGGAGTATAAGGATAAATTCCACTTAACCCGATCAGCAATAATTGAGTGGTTTCTCTTGACCTGATGATGAACTTGCTGCTAAGGAACCGCTCGAACATCCAATGTACCATTTCTTTAGTCAAATTGTTGAAGAAACGCACCCAGCTCACAACATTTCCAGGTTGCGCAAATCTATCTGGGATAAATGTCATTCTTTTTGGATGATGGTAGGCTATGTAGTCATTCAATGGTCGTCGCAGAAGTTCCTGACGATATTCACCTCTCTGAAAATGTTCTAATAACCAAAACCAGCAGCAACAGATTACAGCCCTCGAAATGCCCATACCCCTTCTTGCATCGATCTAGAGCTCGGTACATTTAGGCCAAGATCATGGGGATGATAGTGTAAGTTTGTCTTTCAATTCCTTCCATTAGAGTATTAGCGACCATGGCTAAGTGAGTGTGGATCCTCCCCTCTTTCATCGGAAATATTAACAACCCAAGAAACAGACAATGAACACAAAAACTTGGCGGTGTGTCCAACCCAAAGAAGTAATGGAAAGTTCATCACGGTGAAGACGATATGACTTAATGTGCCCATAACGTTCATAAAGTAATTCAAATGGTATGTATTACTCCTTCAGTCAGAGTAATTCATCATTTTTCTTGAAACCCATCATTTTCAAAAAACCTCGGGGAGTGCGATTTTTTGGTACTAATAAACCCGGACTATCCCATGGTAGCCTAGCGAAACCTCCTATTTCCTCTAGGAGAGGGGTCATCTCTACATTACCAAAGCAAAAGACAACTCTTTTCGCATCCCAAAACATAGTGGCGGCCTCAATCAATGCGTTATTTGGCTGAATGTCCAATAAAGAAGGTAAATTTCCGAGGACCCTTTTCACATGATTCTGGTCACTAGGTGAGAGGTTCTTCTACCAATCAAGCAGCAAAGGTTGGATGTTTTGAACCATGCCGAACCTGGGGACTTTGTGACTCATTTTCTGCAAAACAAATAGAGTTAGCCCTTCCCCCTCCGGTTCTGACTATTTACATATTAATGATCAATATATCGGCATGTTTTCTCAAAGTAATGCACATAACGTGATGGTGTCCATTGAGATTATGGAAATCCCGTCGGACTTTGGACAAGGCTTATCTTAGTGGATTATCACGTGGACAACGTTCTAACCCATACTAGGTTTGACATGATGCATGCACAGTTGATATTGGAGTGAGGTTTCTAGAAGGGTCTACACCGGTACCCTCAAGGGACAACTTGAGAGGGAAAGGCACGGAACCGTCGACTGCACCGTTGATCGACTAGTTTACCGTAAATAAGCCTTTCCAATTTAAAGGGTAATTTTGGAAGAGCACGGACACTCATCAAGTGCCGCTATGGTATTAGTTGGGCACGAGTGGAATATGATGTGGAGCATGCTTTGTGCAAAGATAATAACACATTGCCAAGTATTTGCATGATAGATATGTGAAATCAATAAACACAGTATTAAGATAAAACATAAAGGACGTAAAAAGAAAGACAAAAGAAGAAGTTAGTTCGTGGAACATAGGGAATATAATAAAGTAAGCAGGGGAGTAGGGGTGGGAGAGACATGATATAGCTAATAAATAGCAGTTAGAGCAACTATGGGCGAATAGGGAAAGGGATGTGCATGTCATAACAAATTTAAGCAAATAAAGGTGGAGAAAGGAAGGGACGTGCATGTTATAACGAGTTTAAACAAGTAAAGGTGAATGGGAAAAGGATGTGCATGTAATATCAAATCTAACAAATAAAGATGGAAAAGGAATGTGTGTTTTATAACAAAGAAAACTAATCCACATAAGCCAACTTCATTATAGTAAGAGCCTAAGTGTATCTCCCCAGTAGAGTCGTCATGTTGTCGCGCCCCGTTTTCCTTGGGGAAAGCGAGCGGGCTTCGACCTTGTGACAACACCTTTTTAGGGTGGGAAATAGAATGATGAAGGAGAAGAGTCGCCACCTAACAATTTTTAAGGTGCGTTAGGGCACCTATTATGCAAATGACTCTGTTTTAACTAGTCCGCGTCACCAAAGATCGATTAAGGGATCAAGTTACCTCAAAGAGAAGGTTTTAGGCACTCCTCGAGGTCCACAATTATGGTTCCCGGCCGAACTTAAGATTATGTGGATTACGATTAAGCTAGGTGATCAAATAGACAAAGGGAATTCAGAAGTCAAAGAACTTTATTACAACATCAGATCTTAGTACGAGTATAGGGATACAACTATTTAGATCTAATAACAACATATAAAGAGGAGGGGGTCCTATGTTTTTTAGCCTAAAGGATCACCCCGTACAACATAAATAATACTTTGTAACTCCCTCAAGATGGAGTGTTACTCATATTATTCAGTAGGCACAGACTATCATCTCCTGCTACCTGATTACTATGTTAGGGTTATTTACCTAAAAGCGCTCTAATTCATCATTTTTCTTGAAACCCATCATTTTCAAAAAACCTCGGGGAGTGCGATTTTTTGGTACTAATAAACCCGGACTATCCCATGGTAGCCTAGCGAAACCTCCTATTTCCTCTAGGAGAGGGGTCATCTCTACATTACCAAAGCGAAAGACAACTCTTTTCGCATCCCAAAACATAGTGGCGGCCTCAATCAATGCGTTATTTGGCCGAATGTCCAATAAAGAAGGTAAATTTTTGAGGACCCTTTTCACATGATTCTAGTCACTAGGTGAGAGGTTCTTCTACCAATCAAGCAGCAAAGGTTGGATGTTTTGAACCATGCCGAACCTGGGGACTTTGTGCCTCATTTTCTGCAAAACAAATAGAGTTAGCCCTTCCCCCTCCGGTTCTGACTATTTACATATTAATGATCAATATATCGGAATGTTTTCTCAAAGTAATGCACATAACGTGATGGTGTCCATTGAGATTATGGAAATCCCGTCGGACTTTGGACAAGGCTTATCTTAGTGGATTATCACGTGGACAACGTTCTAACCCATACTAGGTTTGACATAATGCATGCACAGTTGATATTGGAGTGAGGTTTCTAGAAGGGTCTACACCGGTACCCTCAAGGGACAACTTGAGAGGGAAAGGCACGGAACCGTCGACTGCACCATTGATCGACTAGTTTACCGTAAATAAGCCTTTCCAATTTAAAGGGTAATTTTGGAAGAGCGTGGACACTCATCAAGTGCCGCTATGGTATTAGTTGGGCACGAGTAGAATATGATGTGGAGCATGCTTTGTGCAAAGATAATAACACATTGCCAAGTATTTGTATGATAGATATGTGAAATCAATAAACACAGTATTAAGATAAAACATAAAGGACGTAAAAAGAAAGACAAAAGAAGAAGTTAGTTCGTGGAACATAGGGAATATAATAAAGTAAGCAGGGGAGTAGGGGTGGGAGAGACATGATATAGCTAATAAATAGCAGTTAGAGCAACTATGGGCGAATAGGGAAAGGGATGTGCATGTCATAACAAATTTAAGCAAATAAAGGTGGAGAAAGGAAGGGACGTGCATGTTATAACGATTTTAAACAAGTAAAGGTGAATGGGAAAAGGATGTGCATGTAATAGCAAATCTAACAAATAAAGATGGAAAAGGAATGTGTGTTTTATAACAAAGAAAACTAATCCACATAAGCCAACTTCATTATAGTAAGAGCCTAAGTGTATCTCCCCAGTAGAGTCGTCATGTTGTCGCGCCCCATTTTCCTTGCGGAAAGCGAGCGGGCTTCAACCTTGTGACAACTCCTTTTTAGGGTGGGAAATAGAATGATGAAGGAGAAGAGTCGCTACCTAACGATTTTTAAGGTGCGTTAGGGCACCTATTATGCAAATGACTCTGTTTTAACTAGTCCGCGTCACCAAAGATCGATTAAGGGATCAAGTTACCTCAAAGAGAAGGTTTTAGGCACTCCTCGAGGTCCACAATTATGGTTCCCGACCGAACTTAAGATTATGTGGATTACGATTAAGCTAGGTAATCAAATAGACAAAGGGAATTCAGAAGTCAAAGAACTTTATTACAACATCAGATCTTAGTACGAGTATAGGGATACAACTATTTAGATCTAATAACAACATATAAAGAGGAGGGGGTCCTATGTTTTTTAGCCTAAAGGATCACCCCGTACAACATAAATAATACTTTGTAACTCCCTCAAGATGGAGTGTTACTCATATTATTCAGTAGGCACAGACTATCATCTCCTGCTACCTGATTACTATGTTAGGGTTATTTACCTAAAAGCGCTCTAATTCAATTCTAAGTCGTACCCTACGCGTGCACTACCCGTCCCATACCTATGGTCCGGGAGGTTTTGGGACTTTACTTTGGATGGTTCTAGACCTCACTTAGGCTGCTCAAAAATATCAAAACTAGGCGACATACAAAGCACATTGGATTTCACTTATGGCAATAAAGGGGGCTCAAGTTTGCCTCCGCACATAAGTAGTAAATGCACGCAAACACATATGCCAATCAGGAATCTGCAGAATCCTATAGACATGCTTTTTAGGCGATCAAAGTATGCAAGTAATTTCGGATGCAGGATATAGCTTATAGACAGAATCATGCGGGTATCATAAGTTAATTGTTGAGAGTTTTAAGTTACCAATCCTATATGTACGATGCCTACGTGATCTACGCAATTTGGTACAACAGAATCTGTTAAGGAAAGAGTCCTAGAATTATTCGTACGACGTGCATGAAGCAGTTTTTGAATGATCTAGCATTAACCAATTATAACGAGCAATTATTTCCTATAGGCATGATCTCTAATGTATAGTACTTCAGAGCTTGTTTTATTTGTACTTAGTCCTATAAACAAGATTTCTAACGATCAATGTGGTACAATAGCAAATAAAGTGGTCAAAATCCTATAGGCATGATTTCTAGTGAATAACTGAAGTGAATTACAGGAAAATTCATTTGTTCCTATAGGCAGGTTTCAAATGCGGTTGAAGGAAGTCATGCAAATTGAAAAAGTGCTCACATCCTATAGGCATGTTGTCTATAAACACGTAGCAGTAGACATAGCATTTGAACTCATGTTTAATAGTAAACAAGTAATGTGTGTGTGCTCCCCCTAATGTCATGATCTCTACAGTGCTCATGTAATCGAACAACACATATAACAAACATATTACCAAGTCCTATAGGCATGTTATCTACCCATTTTGCATGTTAGTATTAGAATCTAACCCATTCCCTTTTACTAACACCCCAATCGTTTATACAAAGATTATTATTACAGACCCAAATTAATAATAAAGTAGTAATATTACATGGTAATAGTCAGGCCTATAGCAGGCCTAAATAGAATAACTAAATGCCCAGCCTTACTGGGCCTTCAAAACTTCCGACATAGCAGACTTAGGCCTTCAACGAAGAACCACACGATCACAGGTCCATAGGGGAGTTCAGACCCCTTTCAATGAGCCATAGTACCAAGTGTTGCACCATTTGGAACAACCAATATAAATATATAGTACATGATAGGGAAATAGAGTATTAGGGATAGTTTTGGAGGTTGAGAGAATGACTAGGACCAAGCCCTAGTGTGTCAGAGTTCACAAAGGCCTCAATTGGATCCCGAGCAGTGCTCACACTAGGGAGGTAGACAATAGAACCTAGATAGCATTGGCTTTTAGCCGGCTAAGAATGAGAATTCAGAATAGCATGAGTAGCAAATAAGGAGAGTGGATAGTGATAAAGGGACATAAATTAAATACTACGCCAAGTTAAGCATACAGAGCAACTAAGCAGGCCAGTAGGTTTAGCAAGACAGCAAAGCACCACATAGGTAGTCTCATATTGAAAGAAATTGGGGAAGCAACAGGTTTGCAAGATATACATAGATTATCATTCAGCAAAGCACCATAGTGAAGAACACATACCAGCCTAATTCAAACTAAGGATAAAGCAGTAAACTATCTCATGCATTCAACTATCATAGGATGACGAAAGAGTATTGAGCATTATCATAATAGTGCAATATCAGGGATTCGCAACTAAATCATACTCATATAGTGCAAACACATATAGGCACGCAGAAGGAAACAAAGAAAATTAACATTGCAAGGGTTAAAAGCACTAACCAGTAGCAAAATTATACGCGCAAAAGAATAGTAAAGAGCTTAATAGAAAGAACCCCATATCTCCGATGCTTCAGAGTTCACAAGAGCCTCGAGAAGGGCTCCGAGCAGTGCTTGCACCGGAGGAGGTCATTTAATGGCCTTGGCTTTTAGCCGGCCCAAAATTCAACAGTTTCACAAAATATTTGAGTTTAATAGAGTGAATGAGTAAGTGAAAGAGGAGAATAATGAGAATTATAGCAGTGATTAGGTGATTCCCCCGGTCTCTCCAAGGGGATTTAGGGGAGGGGTTTATATAGTAGCAGATTTTACACATAAAATAGGGAAACAGGGTAAATTAAACACAGAATAAGGAAAATATGGCATGCCAGAATCAATTAGAGTCAATTTAGGACAAATAATACATAGAATAGGAAGTTCAGTAAATTAAACGGAGAATAAGGAAAAATAACATGCAAATAACACTTAAAATAAGGGAATACAATAGATTGAACAGAGAATAAGAAAAATATCGGTCAAACACGAGAAAGGGAAGAGTATCAATCGGAAATCAGTAAAGGGAAAAAAAAGTCTCAAACCCTAGTTGGGACTGACGACTTAAATCGAACCAATAATGCAAGAATCGTTCAATATAACATGTATATAGACGAATGACCGTCCAGATCTTCACATAATCAAAGTTAATCGGTTCGTTCTTGAGAAGTAGTTCTTGCTAAAAATAGGGCAAGAACTAAGTAACACCATAAACACGAGTATAATGATAGAGTATCACAAAATAGGTAAGTAGATCATGGATTGATTCCATATTTGAGTCGGAATCGGAGAGGATTAAGGGTTACAACGGCTACGGTTTAATCAGAGAAGAAGAGAGATGAGAGAGGCATGGAGAATATGGGCAGCGTCTCAGGGGAAAACAAGGTTAGGATTTCTGGGTAGGGATTAATTAAAAGGGGTTGGTTTATTAGGGGCCGTTGATCATGTGAGATCAACGGCCAAGATGAGAGAATGGGGTTGGGCGGGTAGTTTAAATGGGTATATGTACTGGGTTGCTGGGTATTTTAAAAGGGGTATTTTGGTTTTGGGATTAGGGTAATTGGGCTAAGGTTTGGGTAGATTGGGATATGGTCTAGGTAGTATTGGGTCCGAAAAATAGGTAAGAAATTGGACTATTAATTAAATACCTCAAAATTTATTAAACTAATTTATGGAAAATGCTTAATAAATGAATGCAAAAATTATTTATGCACTGAGATGCATAAAATAATAACTTTGTATTATAAAAATATAAATTTGCTATTTTGACATAAATAATATAGAATAAAGATCATTTATGTATAAATATAGGCCATTATTGCAAAATTAGATAAATAGCTTAAAAATGCTAATGTAATTATATGAAATGAAATAAAATATTTGAAACATATATGATATGTGAAAAAATAATAATTTTAGGTAACTAAGTCATCACAAAATAATTTAAAGGGATAATTAATAAATATTTATAGAATTTAAATGCAAGAAAATTAATTTAAAGCTCTAAACAATTATGGAAAATTATAGAGAATGCTTGTATAGGTTTGTAAACTAAATATTGATGCAAAAAATGCAATTTTGAAAGTGTATATGTATTTTGGAAAATATGAGAGCAAAATTGGGTATCAACATCAATTAGGAATTGGCAAACTCCAGAATCTTAAGCCTATAGACATGCTTTCTAGGCGATCAAAGTACGCAGCAATTCCAGATGTAAGTAGTCTAATATTAACCAATTAAGAAGCAATTATTTCCTATAGGCAGGATCTCTAACATTTGATGATTAGAACTCGTTTTATTTATACTTAGTCCTATAAACAAGATTTCTAGTGAACAATGTGATACAATAGCAAATGAAGTGATCAAAATCCTATGGGCATGATTTCTAGTGAATAACTGAAGTGAATTGAAGGAAAATTCATTAACACTCGTTCCTATAGGTAGGTTTCTAATGCATTTAAAAGTAGTCATGCAAATTGAAGGAGTGCTCACTTCCTATAAGCATGCTTCTAATGCATTTGAAAGTAGTCATGCAAAGTGATTACTTCCTATAGGCATGCTGTCTATAAACACGCAATAGTAAACATAGCATCTGAACTCATGATTAATAGTAAACAAGTAGTGTGTGTGTGCTTCTCCTAATATCATGATTTCTACGGTGCTCATGTAATCGAACAACACATATAGCAAACACATTGTCAAGTCCTATAGGCGTGTTATCTACCCAGTTTGAATGTAGATATTGAATTCTAACCATTTCCTTTTTACTAACGCCCCAATTGTTTATACAAAGGGTATTACAGGCCTAATAACGAGTAAAATATACAAATATTACATAACAGTGATAAGAGGCCCGTAATAGACCCAAATAAAATAAATACCCAGCATTGCCTAAACCTTCAATAGCTCTTACACAGCATACCCAGGCCTTCAACAAAGAGCCACATTCAATACACGACTCAGGGATAGTCCAGAACCAGTTTACCCAACCATGGCACCAAGTGTTGCACCATTTAAATCAGCCAATTCAAGCACACAACACAAAACAAGGGGAATTATAGTGAATATGAACAGTTTGAGATTGAGGGAGTGACTAAGGACCAAGCCCTTGTGTGTCAGAGTTCACAAAGGTCTCGATTGGACCCCGAGCAGTGCTCACATTAGGGAGGCCAACAATAGAACCTAGGTAGCCTTGGCTTTCAGCCGGCTAAGAATGAAGAGTTCAGAATAGCATAAGTTGCAAGTAAGGAGGGTGAACAAAAGTTAGGGGATACATTCATATCCTGAGTAGACATAGCCAAGTTGAGCATACAAAATAGCCAGTCAAGCAGGTTATAAGACATGTTCAGTAGAACTTCAACGTTTGGCAAAGTAACACATCACAAACACATATTATGAGAATTAGGGGAAGGAACAGGTTTGCAAAGTTTGACAAAAAATCAACAATAACAGGTTGAGACCTAAAAAGTCCGATTTAGGCTAAGTATATATCTTAGCATCACAAGACAAATAGGTTAATTCTCATCAAGAGGCAAGATCGCATTGAAACACGATAGGGAGCACACATTATGACAGTCCAAGCAATCACTGAAGGAACATGGGATTAAGACATACTGAGGGGCATATTAGCAAGGAATCAAGATCACATTTGAGGGAAAAGGTCTTATAACATTAAAACACATTATGTATGCAAGACAAACATCACAGAAATTCAGCACAGAGTGAAAAGTAAGCCCATGTTAAATAGCACATGTAGGTATTCTAGCATTGACACAGTAGACTATTCACCTAAAGAAGGTCCAGATTGTGTAAGTCCTGATGTTATGAAAAAGTCATGCTAATTTGGAAATAGGGCAGCATTTAGACATGAGAAAAGCAGATTATAACTACTGGTGAATCAGGGAGCGGGTAAAATATGCTAAAGGGCATACTGATAGAGAGCAGGGTCAAAACATGTCAGATAGGCAAGTCATCAATACAGAAATTCAGAATATGAGGTGAAACAGGCTTGTGCCATACAGTGGGGTACATATTGATTCTTTTTATGCATATTCAAATAACAAATTATGCTAGTGAGGCATATTCAAATAACAAAATTGATAGCAAAAGACTAAATTAAACACCAGAATATGATAACAAGTATAAGGGTCCCAAACAGTAATAATTTCTAACACATTCACTGGTCAGAACTTAATAGAACCAGGTTTAGGCATGCTTGAAACTAAAGGCTAAAGAGACCTAAAGAGTTGAGGAAAGCAAACAGAATTACACACAAAAGTAATCGAAAAAACATATTGAACAAACCAATTTCAGGAATGCAAAATGTTTACAATCCATAGATGCCTAGGAATGAAATTGCAAAGTATAGTGACTCACCAGTTAAGCAAAGAACAATAAAGAATAGGTTTCCACAGAAAACCCAGAATCCTTAATCCGTCAGAGTTCCCAAGAGCTTTCGATGAACTCAAGGCAGTGCTCGCACCAAGAACGGGTTAAGTAATAAGATGCTAATGGCCTTGGCTTTCAGCCGGCCAATACAGAATACCAAGCAAGAGAGTAGAATACCAAGCTAATGGCCTTGGCTTTCTCAAAGTCTCTCCTAGAAGGGAAAATGAGGGGGTTTATGTAGTAGTCAAAAATCGAGCAAACATATAAGCAAACAGAACAATTTAAACAACAAACAAGGAAAAGAAACATGCAAATCAATTTGAAATCAATTTAAGAGAGAAAATCTTGTAAACCATAATTTTTAGGGAAAGTGTAAATCAGCAAAAATACAAACAAAATCAGACTCACACAGTGTAGAATAGAACGCGTATAGACGAAATATAGTCGAGATTCAAGAGATAGGAATCAATTGGACAGAATAGACGAAGTAGTACTTGCCATGTTTAAGCAAGTACTAGGTGATACCATAGAGAATCAACCAGTAGTGGAAACACACAAATATGGTAAGTAAATGAGAGGAGAATCCCATTAGAAGAAGGATTAGGAGAGGGGTTTAGAGAGGCGGCGATTAGGGTTCTTCAGAGAGGGGGAGAGTTTTAGGGCGGTGGATTTAGAGGGAATATGATTAGGGTTTGGGGTTGGGTGATTTAAAATGGGGGATTAAATGTGGGACGTTGATCTTAGAGATCAACGATCAGTATTTTAAAGGGGGATTGGGTCGGGTTGGCTAGACGGGTCGCGACCGGTTTGGGTTGGGGTTATTGGGTTAGTGTATTGGGCTGGTTTGGTCCGAAAATTTGACTCAAAATTGGGACAGCTTTAAAAATAGAAATTAAAAGAAAAATAATTTAAATAAATAGCTAAATAAATATATAAAACTGCTACTTATGCAAATTAATTCTTTACAGTAATAGGAGACTATAAAAAATATAATATATTATTTTGACCCTAAATGAAATATCAACTGCAATAAGAATGCAAAATGTAGGCTATTATTGCAAATTTATGCAAATAGCCTAAAACTACCATTGTAATTATATAAAAAAAAATGGGGTACAAATATTTCAAAAAATGTATTAGGGATGCAAATAATAATTTTAGGTGATTAAATCATCACAAATAATTTTAAAGAGTGATTACTGAATTTTTATGTAAATTAATGCAAGAAAAATTAATTTATAAACTCTGAAATTATGAAAAATTATAGTAAATGCTTGTATAAATCCTATAAATTATTAATAATGCAAAAATGATATTTTGAAAGTATGCATATTATTTGAAAAATATATGAGGGCAAAATTAGATATCAACAGCTACCCATCTTTACCCGGGAATGATGAAAGAGTTGTCGAGTAAAGAAAATGATGACCGATTTTGACCGAATGAGGTAATTTGAAAATTGGAGGCCGAACCCTAGTCCCTGAGTTTCCTACATATCCCTGGTGTTACGGGAATCAGGCCATGTGTAGTTCTAGATCCAACGGCGAACGAAATCGATGGAGTTGTTATAGGAATGATCAAGTAAAAGTGGGTAACTGATGGTGGTTGGTTACGCTTGAAATAATTGCAGGATGTGAACGTTATGAATGGAAATCGGAGCAAAGATTGCTCCCGTTAGGAGAACAGTTACTTCCTAGATTACCTACAAAACTTAAAACACGATGCATGCAAGTATATATGGATTATTGCGAGAATTTAAACATGATGCAAATTCCCTTCGGACCATGAAGGTTGTCTTTGGATGGTGAGTATGATGCCCTCATACCATGACGTCCTGGGCCATGAATCATGTGATAAGGGATTTGCAGGCCATGAAATGATGTCCTCGGGCCATGAGAATGGTGCCTTCGAACCATGATGCATTTGAATAATGATGTGCACTTTTAAGAGATCCTCGGGCCATGGAATGATGTCTTCCGGCTATGAGGATGATGCCTTCAAACTATGACGCCTTTGGACAAAATGGCAATGTTTCAGCCCATGAAATGCAAAGACATGGTGTTTGGTCATATGCGAAGATAAGACAAGACAAGGCTTAGTCTTGGGTAAAGTGAGGGCAATGATTAGCCCTGGGTGAGTAGAGGATAATGCCAGGTCTTAGATGGCGTAATGAAGAGAGTACTTAATCTTGAGGAAAAGGCAGTGCTTAGCCGTATGCAAGAAGGGGAGACAATGCCTAGTCCCATGCGGGAAAGGCAATGCTTAGCCTTATGCAAATAGGAGACAATGCTTAGTTTCATGCAAAGAAAGGCATGCTTAGCCTTATGCAGTTAAGGAGGCAGGTCTTAGTCTCATGCAAATAGGAGACAATGCTTAGTCTCATGCAAAGAAAGGCAGTGCTTAGCCTTATGCAGTTAAGGAGGCAAAGCTTAGCCGTATGCAAATAGGAGACAATGCCTAGTCTCATAAAAAGAAAGGCAGTGCTTAGCCTTATGTAGTTAAGGAGGAAAGGCTTAACCTCATGCAAATAGGAGACAATGCGTAGTCTCATGTAAAGAAAGGCAATGCTTAGCCTTATGCACTTAAGGAGGCAATGCTTAGCCTCATGCAAATAGGAGACAATGCTTAGTCTCATGCAAAGAAAGGCAGTGCTTAGCCTTATGCAGTTAAGGAGGTAGGGCTTAGTCTCATGCTAATAGGAGACAATGCTTAGTCTCATGCAAAGAAAGGCAGTGCTTAGCCTTATGCAGTTAAGGAGGCAAAGCTTAGCCTCATGCAAATAGGAGATAATGCCTAGTCTCATACAAAGAAAGGCAGTGCTTAGCCTTATGTAGTTAAGGAGGAAAGGCTTAACCTCATGCAAATAGGAGACAATGCTTAGTCTCATGTAAAGAAAGGCAGTGCTTAGCCTTATGCACTTAAGGAGGCAATGCTTAGCCTCATGCAAATAGGAGACAATGTTTAGTCTCATACAAAGAAAGGCAGTGCTTAGCCTTGTGCAGTTAAGGAGGCAATGCTTAGCCTCAAATAGGAGACAATGCTTAGTCTCATACAAAGAAAGGCAGCGCTTAGACTTGTGCAGTTAAGGAGGCAATGCTTAGCCTCATGCAATAAAACAATGAGTGGTAGTGAGAAAGCAAAGTATTTCTCAGCTGGAGATGTGTTTGCGTTAGGTAACTTTGTCATTATGAAGGTAGTGATTCTGATGTGTGTATGTATTTACGCATATTCCTGTTATGTTCATTGTGCCTGCATTCAAAGAAAAATTGTGAGTTTGCGAGGAAGGTTGGTCTGTGCTTTTGCCTTTTCGCTTTGCTTTTGGTCATGTCTTAAGATCCTGTTTGAGTTACCGTGGGCAACATCTGGCTGTTTATAAAGTTTTAAAAAAATATGTGTGTATTTGATGAATTTAGTTATTTAAATATAGTAGTATGTAATATCAAGTAATTTAGATGAACCAATGACTGTGACATATTTAAGAGACATTGCGACTTCCATGCTTTAGAATTTTGAGGGTCCTCCCCAAAATTCTGCCCCAGTTTAAAAGCAATTCTTTGACCGTTATGTGTATGATGAAGTTGGCTAGACTTGCTTCAGAATTTTGAGGGTCCTCCTAAAATTTCTACCCCAGTTTATGACCATGGCAAATTGAAGATCTTATTGAGATGTGACCGAACCTACAAGGCTGCCTACGTATCCCCTCTTAAATGGGAATCATGTCAAGAATAGTTCAGTTATATCAAATGAAGAAATGTAAACAATCTAAATATAGTATCTCTTGACTGCGTCTGAGTTGATAGGTTTTGGCCAAATTTCTCTGTCCATTTCTGCAAGTATGAACGTACTCTGTGAACCATGTAGGGCCCTTGCCAATTGGGTGAAAATTTCACTTTGGCTTCGTCTTGATGCGGGAAGATCCGCTCTAGGACCAACTGCCCTGGTGTGAATTGTCTAGGCCTGACACTTTTATTGAAAGCTCTGGAGATCCTGTTCTGGTAAAGTTGACTGTGACATAATGTGTTCATTATTTTTCCGTCAATGAGAGCCAGTTATTCATTACGACTTCGTATCCATTCCGCATCACTGAGTTCGGACTCTTGTATGATCCTCAAAGAAGGAATTTCTACTTTGACGGGAATGACAGCTTCAGTACCATAGACCAGCAAATAAGGAGTTGCCCAGTTGATGTGCGAATCGTGGTGCGATATCCAAGTAGGGAAAATGGTAACTTCTCGTGCCATTGTTTGTGATTATCTACCATCTTCCTTAGTATCTTCTTGATGTTCTTATTGGCGGCTTCCACAGCTCCATTCATTGGTGGCATGTATGTTGTGGAATTCTTGTGCTTGATCTTGAAGGTTTCAAACATAGATCTCATCAAATCAGTATTAAGGTTTGCGGCGTTGTCGGTGATGATTGACTCCAGTACCCTAATCGACAGACAATACGATCCCTAATGAAATATGCTACGACCTTCTTAGTTACAGCCTTATAAGATGCGGCTTTGACCCATTTTGTGAAATAATCTATGGCCACTAGAATGAACTTGTGCCCGTTTGAAGCGGCGGGTTCGATTGGACCGATGACATCCATCCCAAGCGGAGAAGGCCAAGGTTCACTTGTTGCATTGAGTTCATTTGGTGGTACTCATATCATATCAGCATGTACTTGGCATTGATGACACTTTTGGACATACCTGATGCAGTCTGTTTCCATAGTCATCCAAAAATACCTTGCTCTTAATATCTTCGTACCTAAGACAAAGACATTCATGTGTGGTCCGCAAGTTCCAGCATGTATTTCTTTGAGCAATTTGGATGCTTCTGAACCCAAACAGCTTTCCAGCAGGGACTCCGAAGGCACACTTTGCGGGATTCAGTTTCAGGTTGTACCTTCGAAGTCGATCAAAGAATTTCCTCAAATATGCTATATGATATATGCTTCTCATGGATTTGATAATGAGGTCATCCACGTACACCTCTATCTTCTTGTGTATCATGTCATGGAAAATGGTTGTCACGGCCCTCATATAAGTGGCTCCAGCGTTCTTTAGACCAAACGACATCACTTTGTAACAATATACTCCCCATGGTGTTATAAAGGCTGTCTTTTCGGCATCCTCTTCATTCATCCAGATCTGATGATATCCCGCGAAGCAATCCACAAAGGATTGAAGTTCATGCTTGGCACAGTTTTCGATCAGTATGTGTATATTGGGCAAAGGGAAATCGTCTTTAGGACTTGCTCTGTTTAAATCATGATAGTCAACACACACTCTGACCTTTCCATATTTCTTTGGAACCGGCACAATGTTATCCAACCAAGTCGGATATTCATCCACTTTGAGAACCTTGGCTTTGATCTGCTTGATTACTTCCTCCTTTATTTTCAGACTCATATTTGGTTTGAACTTTCTGAGCTTCTGCTTTACAGGTGGACACATAGGGTTGGTAGGTAGTTTATGGGCCACTATGGACGTGCTCAAACTGGTCATATCATCATAGGACCATAAAATTGCTTTTAAAAATAAATGATGCTAATTGTCAGGCTACCTAGGACCTCGACGGGCCCTTGATCGAGCAGTAGTCCAATTCATGAGAAAAACTCCCTTCTCCATTGTCTGAATAATAAGGTCTTCCCCTGCCTCCTCCTCAACTATAGCACTGCGGTTCATGTCTTCATCACCCAGAAACAGATTCATTATGCCAGCTAGAACTTCATCTTCTTCGGACCCCCACATCATGTCAGCTTGATGAAATGACTGACTCAAATGTGGTATTGGCTGCTCTAGAGGGTAATAAGGACCACGCCACATTGGCGACCAATTCTGATACCCGTGCCAGGTGTATTCATACCCAAGCCCAAATGTTGTGCCTTGACGCTTTAGCTGTATCGGTTTGGCGATCCCCTTGAGATTCTTACCGAGACCCTTGCCAGGTTAATACCCTATCCATTCCAATATGCCTTCTATCTTACTGCTCCACCATTTGTCTTTTTCAATTGTGTTGACACGCTCGACGCGATGGTATGTTTCTCCACCCAACTTCCTTCTATTCTCGACGACCGGAACAGTTTGATTGGTATAAATAGGATTACTTCCGTCACCATGGATGATCACTTCCTGATGGTTCCACTCAAACTTCACGACCTGATGTAGAGTAGAAGCCACGGCCCAAGTGACATGTATCCATGGTCGCCCAAACAACAGATTGAATGTATCAGATATATCCAATACTTGAAACTCAACATCGAACCAGGTCGAGCCTATCTATAGGTTAAGGTTGGTCTGCCCAAATGTGGACCTTTGAGACCCATAAAATTCTTTCACATTCATACTCCCTGCTCGTATCTCATGCAGACCTTTACCCAACCTTTTCAAAGTAGTTAGTGGACAGACGTTGAGACTCGAACCCCCATTTATCAGGACCCTGGCAATGAATTTATCCTCAAACTGCACGGTGATATGTAGTGTCATGTTGTGACTTAGTCCTTCCGGTGACAGCTCGTCTTCATGAAAAGTGATATTGTGGCTTTCCAACACTTGCCCTACCATGTTCCTCATCTCTCCACTGGTGATGTTATTTGGTACATAAGCTTCATTCAACACCTTCATCAAGGCATTCCTATGCACCTCAGAGGTTTGCAGCAGTGATATAATGGATATTTGAGCAGGGGTTTTGTTCAGATGATCAACCACATAATACTCTCTCACATGCACCTTTCTCCAAAGATCATCTGGGTCAGTCTCAATGACAGGCGGTTTAGAGGCAGCTTCTTTGCTTGTTCCTCCCAAATGTTCGGGTGTATAAACCCTACCAGTTCTGGTCATGCCTTGTGCTGCACCTGTTTCTTCCATTTTTGCCTTTCCTTTCCTTCTTGCTTCCACAACATAATCCCAAGGTATAACATTAGACTTAAAAGACTACGTGGGTGCCACCAACACGGTGAAGGTGTTGTTACCTCAACCGCAAACGGAGTTGGTGCGGCTACCTCAACTTCAATCGGTACCTGAGTTTGTACCATGATATGTGTGAGAGGGACTGGAGATGTTTCAGGAATTATCCCCTTCTCGAATGAGTCCAATTGACCCCTCTGAGTCCCATTCTTCATTGGTCTTTATCACGTTTACCCCTTCACCCCTATGATCCGGGAGAGGATTGTTACGGATATTGGGTGCAACCTCCTTTGCCTGTATGACTTTGGTGTCAATTAATGTCTGAATCTTATCCTTTAAAGTACGACAATCATCAATAGTTTGACCCTTCATGCCTGAGTGATAGGCACATGTCTTATTTGGATTAATCCACTGGGAGGAGTTTTCCATATCAACAGCGGGAATGGGAGTGACATATGTCACGACCCAACTGGAGGGTCATGACTAGCACCCGGGCCATACTTGCTGAGCACCAACGTACATTTTATCTAACCTTCCTTATTATCTTTAAGGGCCCACAAGATCAATATAAATAGTAGACATGGATCATGAACATCCAACAATGAAAGATAATGTCATGAACATACATAACATGGGACGACAAGACTGTCAAGAAACTATATATAAGGTACGAGCTATCATGATGCCATGAAAGACTATACAACAAAAATCAGCCGAAAAGGCATTCTAAACCATACATAAGTCGACACCTGTCTATGAGCCTCTAAAAGAACATAAGTGCTACAACATTGCCGGAACAGGGCCCCGACATACCCATAAGGTCTATAACAAAAATGCATACCAAGACCACGGCAAGTCCGGAGAAGGGATCTCGCCAATAACCGCTGAACTGGACAGCCTACTGTGGTGGGGGAGCTACGTCTACCTGTCTATCAGGACCTGCAGCACGACATGCAGCGTCCACAAATAAAAAGGACGTCAGTACGAATAAAGTACTGAGTATGTGAGGCAAGAAAGCATAAGTAAGAACAGTAATGTAAACATGGATAGAGAATATACAACCTGTGACATCTGGGTACCTCTGAGGGCTACTGACATGAAATACATGATACATACATATATATACATAAACTTTTAAAACATACGCCTTTGTGGGCATCACCATCATCATATCGTACCCGGCCATAATAGGCTCGGTAAAATGTACCCGGCCATCATAGGGCTCGGTAGAATCGTACCCGGCCACGTGGAGCTCGGTAAAACCCAACTGATCAGTGGTTGCACAATAGGTGCCATACCCGGCCAACTATAGCGCGGCTCGGTAGAGTAAAATAGATACATATATATGATGCATGCTGGACTCATTGGAATCACATTTTGAACCTTTCGGAGTGACGTAAGGTCGGTATCCTTCGTACACGTTATTAGGATTAACTCTTCATCAAGAAACTTATAAGAATCAGGAACTACCAACAACATTGATAATATAAGAATAAGAGAAGTAACATCAATACCAATCGTTTCATAAGAAGGGCAGCAATGTAAGTACTGCTAGCTTCTAAGAGTAGAGTATCTTTGGGAGCTCGTTCATTATATTATGTACAATCGGAGTCGTGCAAAAGAATGAAGGGGATAGACTCACATACCTTGTATATACTGCCCAACCTCAAGCTATGCAAATATCACGACTCCTTAGTCTACAATAAGACAAATGACACTATCATTATCGTTTAAGCGTCGTAACTATTATGTATCGACCACAACCTATTTTACGATGAAACGGACAGCACCTCCCCTATTTATATGACTTCCCACAAGTCAATACAATCACCAAAAAGCCCAAACAACATCATTAATAATCATATTGAGCCTCCAAAACAGTCCACCAACCAACAACATTACTACCAAGCTTTTCGATATATATTTCACAAGTTCTAGCTTCAACGACTTAGCTGCAACTTGGATAATCTTAAATATATATAGAGTAAGAGGTTCCTCACCTTTAAACAGAAAGAACAACTCCAATTTGACCTTAATTTTCCACGAAATATCCCTTCAATTCTGCCACAAGAACAAGGAAGCGAAACTAGCAATTAATTCGGGTTTTTCGGCACTAGAATTACTTTAGAAGACTTGAAATCACCTAGGGTTGATATTAAAAACTTGAAGGTGTATTTACAGGACATAAAACACTTAAAACAACCTCCCACACGAGCTGGAACAACACAAAAATCAGCAACAACAAGAAGAACAAGAAACTTACTAGCGCCACGGGATTCCCGACATTTGATTTGTGTTGTTTGCCCTTTGTTTGGGTCTTGGATCATGAGAGAACCTTGAGAGAATGTTTTTAGGGTTATAAGGTCTGAATATACTGAAAAATAATGACTTAAAACGGGGTTGAGTTATCTTATATATGTCCAAATGTCTTAAACCGCCTTTGTGGGCCCCATAGAGAGCAGCTTGGCGCACTCTCACGAAAATGCGAATATCTCTCTATTCCGAGATCGTATCAACGAACGGTTTAATGCGTTGGAAACTAGACTCATAGATATTCAATTTGATAGGTAGATCACCCCATAATTCTAAGCACATTGGGAGAAAAATGCAGTAACATTTGACCTAAAGTTTAAGTAAAATTATAAACCTAAGTTGCGACAACTTTTATCAACTTTTGTTTCATAACTCGCTTGACTTCAAGACTTATGATGCGGATATTATATGATTCAAATACATTAAAACAAGACCTCTTGGGACAGTTAATCACCTCTAGTGTTACCCGAAAATACGGGTTACAACATCCTTGATTCGTTTAACTTCTAATATTTGTTAACCACTCTTATACACCCTTGTATCGTTTAAGACCAATAGGATTAACTTCTTATCATCTCAAAGATAATCTCTTCTTGGATTTACATCGACTAACTTACGACGTGATCTATGGTATGCGAATTTGGGTTGTAACACTCTCTCCCCCTTAGGAACATTCGTCCTCGAATGTAAGGGTTTATGGGGTGTCTAACTCATCGTGGATTCCGACGGAGATTTCTGGCTGAGTTTCCCCCATAAAATGGACACTAGCCAAACTTGCAAGCAGTTAAACCCAACCTATGGCCTTACAAGACTATACAAAGCATTATGGATATGTACATTATCTGCATATCACCATTTTGTATTAAAAAAAGAGTATTCACAAGCTATTGCTTACCTCATAGAGCCGTTTCACCTTATAATGCGTCCTTCTTTCCCCCGACATCCTCGTTATCTTCACTCTGGAATAGGTAAGGGTATTTAGACTTCATCTCCTCTTCTGCTTCCCATGTCATTTCTTCTATATTCTTGTTCCTCCATAATACTTTCACGGAAGCTACATCCTTTGTTCTCAGCTTGCGGACTTGTCGATCTAATATAGCCACTGGCACTTCATCATATGATAGATCCTTTGTAACTTGTACATCTTTGATAGGGACGACCCGAGAAGGGTCTCCAATACATTTCCTCAACATAGATACATGGAATACCGGGTGGACAAATTCCAATTCAGATGGCAATTCTAACTCGTAAGCAACCTGTCCAATTCGTCGAAGAATTTTGTACGGCCCAATATACCGTGGACTCAACTTACCCTTCTTCCCAAAACGCATAACACCCTTCATCGGCGAGATCTTCAGGAAAACCCAATCACCAACCTCAAATTCCAGATCACGACGTCGGACGTCGGAATAAGACTTTTGCCTACTTTGTGCCATCCTCAGTCGCTCTTGTATCACTTTCACCTTCTCAATGGCTTGGTGAATCAAATCTGGCCCATATAATTCTGTCTCACCGACTTCGAACCATCCAACTGGTGATCTACATCTCCTCCCATACAGTGCCTCATACGGGGCCATTTTAATACTGGAATGGTAGCTATTATTGTAGGCAAATTCTATAAGTGCCAGATGGTCATCCCAATTCCCCTTGAAATCTAGAACACATGCTCGTAGCATATCTTCAAGCGTCTGGATGGTACGTTCAGCCTGTCCGTCAGTCTGCGGATGGAATGCAGTGCTGAGATTTACTTGTGTGCCTAAACCCTTCTGAAAAGACCTCCAAAAGTTAGCCGTAAATTGAGCTCCTCGGTCTGATATAATAGATACCGGCACACCATGAAGCCTAACAATCTCCTTGATATACAACTTCGCATAATCTTCAGCCGTGTAAGTTGTCTTAACTGGTAGAAAATGGGCAGATTTTGTAAGTCGATCAACTATCACCCAGATGGAGTCAAACTTATGATAAGAGCGAGGTAATCCAATAATGAAGTCCATATTAATCACCTCCCATTTCCAGGTCGGAATCTCTATATTCTGAATCAATCCACTAGGTTTCTGATGCTCGATCTTTACTTGTTGACAATTAGGACACTGGGCTACAAATTCTGCAATAGACTTCTTCATGTTATCCCACCAATATTGCTCCTTAACATCATGATACATCTTTGTCGAGCCAGGATGGATAGAATATCGGGACTGGTGAATCTCAATCATAATCTTCTCTCGCAACCCTGCCACACTAGGTACACATAATCGGCCCTGGTATCTCAGTGTCCCATCTCCTCCGATCTTGAAAGCTGTAATCTTACACTGCTGAATTCCCTCTCTCAATCTTACTAAGGTAGGATCTTCATATTGCCGTGCTTTTACCTCGGCTACCAAAGATGATTCTGCTGTATTCTGTACAGTAACACCTCTGTCATCAGAGTCCAACAATCTGATTCTCATATTGGCCAGCTGGTGAAGCTCTTTGGTCAACCCTTGTCTACCTGCCTCAATATGTATTAAGCTTCCCATTGACTTACGGCTGAGAGCATCTGCCATAACATTGGCTTTACCGGGATGGTACAATATCTCGACGTCGTAGTTTTTCAGTAATTCAAGCCACCTACGCTGCCTCAAATTCAACTCCTTCTGCTTGAAGATGTATTGTAAACTCTTGTGATCTGTGTAGATGTCAACATGGATGCCGTATAAGTAGTGTCATCATATCTTCAAAGCATATATTACTGCAGCCAATTCCAAATCATGAGTCGGGTAATTCTTTTCATGCTTCTTTAATTGTCTTGATGCATAAGCAATCACCTTCCCACGTTGCATCAATACGCACCCCAAACCTATACCTGAGGCATCACAATATACCACATAACCTTCTGTTCCTTCTGGGAGAGTGAGCATTGGCGCGGATGTCAATCGATTCTTTAGCTCCTGAAAACTATGTTCACAAGCATCAGACCACTGGAACTTGGTAGTTTTCTATGTTAACTTAGTCAATGGTGCTGATATAGAGGAAAACCCTTCTACAAACCGCCTATAATATCCTGTTAGCCCCAGGAAGCTGCGAACTTCTGACGGTGTTGTAGGTCTCGGCCAATTCTTCACTGCATCGATCTTCTGAGTGTTGACACTAATACCCTCATCAGATATCACATGGCCAAGGAATGCTACTGAGTTCAGCAAGAATTCACATTTAGAGAGCTTAGCATATAACTTATGATCCTGAAGGGTCTGGGCATAAGCCTGAATACGGGAAATATCCATGCCCTCTACCAAGGAGGCTGTTGTACACTCATTTATCAGATGTGGTCCCAACCCGTTCACGAACAGGTGCACCCTATCACTCATCTCGGCCACCATATGGGGAGTATACCTTGCTAAAGAATCAAACTGTATACTATACTCTCGTACATTCATATTACCCTGTCGAAGGTTCAAGAACTTATCAGCTCTAGCTCGTCGTATCTCAGCTGGCAAGTAGTGACGAAGAAAGGCCTCAGAAAATTCCTTCCACACGGCTGGAGGAGCATTCAGACCCCGAGATCTCTCCCAACTATCATACCATAAAATCGCTAAATCCTGTAACCGATAAGAAGCCAACTCTACTGCCTCCGTATCACTAGCATGCATAACCCGCAATGTACAATGAACCTGATCAATAAATGTTTGTGGGTCCTCCTTGGGGTCTGATCCGGTAAACACTGGAGGGTCTAGATTAATAAAATCACGAACTCTCGCACTAACCGGTTTATCAGCAGCACCGGTATTCTGCCTCTGAGCCTGAGCAGCTACCAAGCTAGTCAACAATTGCACCGCACTGCGCATATCATGGTCTGTAGTGCCAGACGGAGGAACTGGATGTACTGGGTGCCTCCTAATATCCTCGGGAGGAGACAGAGAGGTATGAGATGGCATCTCACTCTGAGCCTCACTTTGGCCTGCTCTGGCTGGAGGCACCTGAATGTTACCCTCTCCCACAGCTGTATCAAGCCGTTTACTAATCACTTGCTTCCTAGTCAAAGGCATCGCTAAAAGAAAACAAGGTGAATATTAGATATGAACACTTACTACTCAACTCTACGCACGATCTAGATTCAGGAAGAAGGTAACAACCCTAGATGTCACGTAGCCTCCTGATTATAAATGTGGCGCGCTACACATCCATAATCAAAACTCTACTAGACACGGCTCATAGACAACCCCTAGGACAGACTTGCTCTGATACCAAGTTTGTCACGACCCAACTGGAGGGTCATGACTAGCACCCGGGCCATACTTGCCGAGCACCAACGTACATTTTATCTAACCTTCCTTATTATCTTTAAGGGCCGACAAGATCAATATAAATAGTAGACATGGATCATGAACATCCAACAATGAAAGATAATGTCATGAACATACATAACATGGGACGACAAGACTGTCAAGAAACTATATATAAGGTACGAGCTATCATGATGCCATGAAAGACTATACAACAAAAATCAGCCGAAAAGGCATTCTAAACCATACATAAGTCGACACCTGTCTATGAGCCTCTAAAAGAACATAAGTGCTACAACATTGCCGGAACAGGGCCCCGACATACCCATAAGGTCTATAACAAAAATGCATACCAAGACCACGGCAAGTCCGGAGAAGGGATCTCGCCAATAACCGCTGAACTGGACAGCCTACTGTGGTGGGGGAGCTACGTCTACCTATCTATCAGGACCTGCAGCACGACATGCAGCGTCCACAAATAAAAAGGACGTCAGTACGAATAAAGTACTGAGTATGTGAGGCAAGAAAGCATAAGTAAGAACAGTAATGTAAACATGGATAGAGAATATACAACCTGTGACATCTGGGTACCTCTGAGGGCTACTGACATGAAATACATGATACATACATATATATACATAAACTTTTAAAACATACGCCTTTGTGGGCATCACCATCATCATATCGTACCCGGCCATAATAGGCTCGGTAAAACGTACCCGGCCATCATAGGGCTCGGTAGAATCGTACCCGGCCACGTGGAGCTCGGTAAAACCCAACTGATCAGTGGTTGCACAATAGGTGCCATACCCGGCCAACTATAGCGCGGCTCGGTAGAGTAAAATAGATACATATATATGATGCATGCTGGACTCATTGGAATCACATTTTGAACCTTTCGGAGTGACGTAAGGTCGGTATCCTTCGTACACGTTATTAGGATTAACTCTTCATCAAGAAACTTATAAGAATCAGGAACTACCAACAACATTGATAATATAAGAATAAGAGAAGTAACATCAATACCAATCGTTTCATAAGAAGGGCAGCAATGTAAGTACTGCTAGCTTCTAAGAGTAGAGTATCTTTGGGAGCTCGTTCATTATATTATGTACAATCGGAGTCGTGCAAAAGAATGAAGGGGATAGACTCACATACCTTGTATATACTGCCCAACCTCAAGCTATGCAAATATCACGACTCCTTAGTCTACAATAAGACAAATGACACTATCATTATCGTTTAAGCGTCGTAACTATTATGTATCGACCACAACCTATTTTACGATGAAACGGACAGCACCTCCCCTATTTATATGACTTCCCACAAGTCAATACAATCACCAAACAGCCCAAACAACATCATTAATAATCATATTGAGCCTCCAAAACAGTCCACCAACCAACAACATTACTACCAAGCTTTTCGATATATATTTCACAAGTTCTAGCTTCAACGACTTAGCTGCAACTTGGATAATCTTAAATATATATAGAGTAAGAGGTTCCTCACCTTTAAACAGAAAGAACAACTCCAATTTGACCTTAATTTTCCACGAAATATCCCTTCAATTCTGCCAAAAGAACAAGGAAGCGAAACTAGCAATTAATTCGGATTTTTCGGCACTAGAATTACTTTAGAAGACTTGAAATCACCTAGGGTTGATATTAAAAACTTGAAGGTGTATTTACAGGACATAAAACACTTAAAACAACCTCCCACACGAGCTGGAACAACACAAAAATCAGCAACAACAAGAAGAACAAGAAACTTACTAGCGCCACGGGATTCCCGACATTTGATTTGTGTTGTTTGCCCTTTGTTTGGGTCTTGGATCATGAGAGAACCTTGAGAGAATGTTTTTAGGGTTATAAGGTCTGAATATACTGAAAAATAATGACTTAAAACGGGGTTGAGTTATCTTATATATGTCCAAATGTCTTAAACCGCCTTTGTGGGCCCCATAGAGAGCAGCTTGGCGCACTCTCGCGAAAACGCGAATATCTCTCTATTCCGAGATCGTATCGATGAACGGTTTAATGCGTTGGAAACTAGACTCATAGATCTTCAATTTGATAGGTAGATCACCCCATAATTCCAAGCACATTGGGAGAAAAATGCAGTAACATTTGACCTAAAGTTTAAGTAAAATTATAAACCTAAGTTGCGACAACTTTTATCAACTTTTGTTTCATAACTCGCTTGACTTCAAGACTTATGATGCGGATATTATATGATTCAAATACATTAAAACAAGACCTCTTGGGACAGTTAATCACCTCTAGTGTTACCCGAAAATACGGGTTACAACATCCTTGATTCGTTTAACTTCTAATATTTGTTAACCACTCTTATACACCCTTGTATCGTTTAAGACCAATAGGATTAACTTCTTATCATCTCAAAGATAATCTCTTCTTGGATTTACATCGACTAACTTACGACGTGATCTATGGTATGTGAATTTGGGTTGTAACAACATAACTGGCAGCCTTCAGTCTCTCGTACAATTGGTCTATGGGTTCGGCAATATGGGTGTATTTTTTGGGTGGTCTACAGTCAAAATTTGGTCTAGGTTTTTGTTAGTTTTGGCGGGCTAGGGGTGAGTGGTAGTATTCTGGTTGGGTGTTATAAGTATGGTAAGTGGAGGCAGGTTGTTGGTATTTGGGAGGTTAAGGCTGATATATGGGTGGGGGTGTTTGGTATGTAAGAGAAGACTTTGGACCCTGGGCTACCATCACCGCACCTACTTCTTTCTTCTTGGAGATACCTCCTTACTGTAAGACTTTATTTGTGGCTTGGAGTGCTTCAAAATTTGTCACCATTCCACTTTTGATCCCCTCTTCTATTATTTCTCCCAATTTGATGATGTCAGAAAATTTATGGTTTTCAATAACAATCAGTCTTTCATAGTATTGCCGATCCTGAGGAGTAGCATACTCGCGGAAAGCTTCTGTTGGCTTCTTCTTGAGATTCTGAATGTAGAAAATGTCTAGTGCATTTTCTGTGTTAAACCTGAACCGATCCATGAAATCTGATGCCATGCTCACCCAATTAACCCATTTCTTTGGGTTCTGACTGATGTAACAAGACAGGACATCTCCGATGAGGCTCCTCATGAACAGCTTTATGCAGATTCTTTCATCCTTGCCAACTCCTACAAGCTTGTCACAATACGTTCTCAACTGCAGTTTCGAATCACAAGTCCCGTCGAACATTTCGAACTTAGGAGGTTTGTAACCTTCTGGCATTTTCACAGCTGGTTGAATACACAAATCTTCATAATTCAAACCTTCAATGCATTTTCCCCCTTCGACACTTTGAACTCTGCCAGTAAGTTTCTTGAGTTCTTCCGCCATGTTCTTGATTAGCAGGTCCTTCTCGGCGGATTCGAGTATTTATATGGTCTGTTGTGGGGTCTGGATAAATTTTTCACATATATGGGATTGCTTTGGTGGACTCCGGGAATCTGGGCATAATGGTGGTCATTGGTTGAGTTTTGCGGGTCAGGAGTAGCTTGTGGTGTATTCTGAGGGGTGTGGTATATGGTTGTTTGTGGGTATTGAGTTGGTGGTGATGGTGTTGTTGAGGAGCAGGTACCGGTGGAGGGTTGTGGTTCTGAGGAGGTGTGGTGTATTGATGTGGTGCGGGAGGATTTTGCGGATTTTGATTTTGTGTGTTTTGGGGAGGTGCCGAGTTTTGGGCATTTGTGTTTTGTTGGTTAATGTCGGGGACGTTTAGGGTAAGGGAAAGTTTTGCCAAGTTCCGCACCTGCTCAAGTTCCCCTTGTAGCTCCAATATTTTCTGTTCCATACGTAGGACCAATTCATTCTGTGCTGGAGTACTCTGACCTTCCAAAGTTTCAATGTTCTCTGCGTTGTCCTTTCTGATAACGTTTAAATCGTCCATTTTTGCTTTCCCTTTTCCTTTGCCTTTAGGATCACTTGGTGGAGGAGGAGGAGGAAGACCTCTGGATCTAGTATGATATGCGGATGATGCCAGTATGCACGAACCAACCTTGGGGAAGGGGAATAATCAAAAGAAAGAAAAACAAAAGGTAACCAAGTTAGTAAGGGATATTGAAAGAATGCTTGCAATATTGAACATGCTCTGCAAAATCATGTAACTGAATCACGTACTAATTTGGGGGACCTCGTTGTGCCCGAGGTAGTCCTAAGCGACACATAGACTTGGAGAAAATTGATGCCAATAATTGTGTCATTTCATTAATACGAAAATAAATCAAATCCTTACTAAAACGACAATAATAAAAAGGTTATTAATGGCATTTGCCTTATTACATTCGAAATCTAAAACTAAGCTAAAAAGAAGTAAAGAACATCATTTCCTAATCTACTTGGTCCTAGAAGGACCTTCCCCGTGCTTGGCTCTCTTGGATCCATCAATCAAGTTCCCCCGGTCGCGCATGTCCAATAGTAGGTAAGCCCTTGCTAGATGCCCTCCTTCATTGCCTTCCGTATTCTGACAATCCGAGAGCCTCTTCCTCATCTTCCCCTCAAGTTCCATTAACCCTTGCTCCAAATATTCCAATCTTTCGGTTGATTTAGTAGCAATTTCTTTCCATTCGTTGATTGTTTCCATATCCACTTTGTGTTGTTCCAAATGCCTAGCTTCAGACTCGAAAACCCTCTTGCGCAGCATCCTATACTTGACTTGTGCTTCAACAGCGTCATCTATAACCCTATTTTTTAGATTAGTCCCTGGCTTGACATCTCCCGCTATATCATCTACCAACCATGATGGGTAGAAGTATACATGGCTGGCATGGTACTTGTCTGACTTGATAGTGTCTTTCTCTATAATGACCTTTTGATTCCACATATGTTGTGCCTCGAATTTGAACGGAATGATGTTCCCTTTAAAGTCTACTTTGTACTGGACCATGTTGGAAACTCGAGGTATAACCTGCTTTCTTCACGCTTGACTCATTACTCTTATAGGAGCACAAGGATAGATTTCTCTTAACCCGATCAGCACTAAATGAGTGGTTTCTCTTGACCTGATGATGAATTCTTTGCTAGGGAACCATTCGAACATCCAATGTACCTTTTCGTCAGTCAAATTGCTGAAAAAGCACAACCAACTCACAGCACTTCCAGGTTGCGCGAACCTATCTGGGATAAATGTCATTCTTTTTGGATGATGGTAGGCTATGTAGTCATTCAATGGTCGTTGCAGAAGCTCCTGACGATATTCACCTCTCTGGAAATGGTCTAATAACCAAACGTGCAGCAACAAATTATAGCCCTCGAAGTGCCCATACCCCTGCTTGCATCGATCTAGAGCTCGGTACATTTCGGCTAAGATCACGGGGATGATAGTGTAAGTTTGTCCCTCAATTCCTTCCATTAGATTCCTAGCGACCATAGCTAAGCGAGTGTGGATCCTCCCCCTTTCATCGGAAATATCAGCAACCCCAAGAAACAGACAATGAACATAAAAACTCAGCGATATGTCCAACCCAAAGAAGTAATGGCAAGTTCATCATGGTGAAGGCGATATGACTTGCTATGCCCATAACGTTCATATAGGAATTCAAATGGTATGTATGACTTCTTCAGATAGAGTAACTCATCATTTTTCTTGAAACCCATCATTTTCAAAAAAACTACGGGGAGTGCGATTTTCTGGTACTAATAAACCCGTACTATCCCATGGCAGCCTAGCGAAGCCTCCTATTCCCTCTAAGAGAGGAGTCATTTCTACATCACCAAAGTGGAAGACATCTCTTTTATCATCCCAAAACATAGTGGCGGCCTCAATTAATGCGTTATTTGGCCGAATGTCCAATAAGGAAGGTAAATTTCCGAGGACCCTTTTCACATGATTCTTGTCACTTGGTGAGAGCTTCTTCCACCAATCAAACAACGAAGGTGGGATGTTTTGAACCATGCCGAACCTGGGGACTTCGTACCTCATTTTTTGCAAAACGAATAGAGTTAGCCATTTCCCCCTCCGGGCCTGACTATTTACACATTAATGATCAACATACCGGCATGTTTTCTCCAAGTAATGCACGTAACGTGATGGTGTCCATGGGATTATGGAAATCCTGTCGGGCTTTGGACAAGACTTATCTTAGTGGATTATCACGCGGACAACGTTCTAACCCATACTAGGTTTGACATGATGCATGCACAGTTGATATTGGAGCAAGGTTTCTAGAAGGGTCTAGACTGGTACTCTCAAGTGGAAAACTTGAGAGGGAAAGACACGGAACCGTCGACTGTACCACTGATAGACTAGTTTATCGCAAATAAGCCTTTCTAATTTAAAGGGTAATTTTGGAAGAGCGCGGATACTCATCAAGTGACGCTATGGTATTAATTGGGCATGAGTGGGATATGATGTGGAGCATGCTTTATGCAAAGATAATAATACATTCCCAACTATTTGCATGATAAATATGTGAGAGCAATAAACGCAGTATTAAGATAAAACATAAAGGATGTAAAAAGAAAAACAAAAGAAGAAGTTAGTTCATGGAATATAGGGAATATAATAAAGTAAGCAAGGGAGTAGGGGTGGGAGAGACATGATATAGCTAATAAATAGCAGTTAGAGCAACTAAGGGCGAATATGGAAAGGGATGTGCATGTTATAACAAATTTACGCAAATAAAGGCGGAGAAGGGAAGGGATGTGCATGTTATAACGGTTTTAAACAAGTAAAGGTGAACGGAATAGGGATGTGCATGTAATAGAAAATCTAACAAATAAAGATGGAAAAGGAATGTGCGTTTTATAACAAAGAAAACTAATCCACATAAGACAAGTTCATTATGGTAAGAGCCTAATAGTAAATCCCCAGCGGAGTCGTCATGCTGTCGCGCCCCCTTTTTCTCGCTAAATCAGGCTTTGACACGTGACAACTCTTATAAGGAAGGTATTAAAAGAGGAGATTCACCACCTAACAATGTTTAGGTGCGTTAGGGCACCTATTTGCAAATGACTCTGTTTTAACTAGTTTACATCACCAAAGATCGGGTAAGGGCTCAAGTTACCTCAAGGAGAAGGTATTAGGCACTCCTCGAGGTCTACAACTGTGGGTCCTGGTCGAACTTAATTATATGGATTTGTCTATGTGATCAAGTAAGCAAAGAGAGAGTACAAAATCTAAGAATTTTATTATAAAAAAGATTTTTTGAACAAAGGGGTAAAACTATTTTTTATTCTAATAGAAAAAGAAAGAAAAGAGGGGGGGAGGGGGGGATCCTAAGTTTTTTAGTCTAAAGGATCACCGCATACAATATAAATAATATTTTGTAACTCCCTCGAGATAGGGTGTTACTCATATTATTCAGCAGGCACAAACTATCATCTCCTGCTACCCGATTACTATGTTAAAGTTGTTTACCTAAGACCGCTCTAATTCAATTCTAAATCGTGCCCTATGCGTGCCCGTCCAATACCTATGGTCCAGGAGCCTTTGGACCTCTATTTGGATGGTTCTAGACCATTATCTAGGCAGCTCAAAATTGCAAAAACTAGGCGACAAGCAAAACATATAAGGACTCCACATAAAACAATTAAAGGCTCATATTGACCTCCACACCTCAGCAACAAATGCACGCAAACATATATGTTAATTAGGAATTGGCAAACTCCAGAATCTTAAGCCTATAGACATGCTTTCTAGGCGATCAAAGTACGCAGGCAATTCCAGATGTAAGATATTGCTTATAGACAGAATTATGCAGGAATGACAAGCTGGTTATTGAAAGTTTTAAGTTACCAATCCTATATGTGTGATGCATGGGTGATCTACGCAGTTAGGTATAACAGAATCTGCTGGGGAAAGTCCTAGAATTATCCAGATTTTCCTAACAATGTCGCTCAAGAACAGTGTTTAAGTAGTCTAATATTAACCAATTAACAAGCAATTATTTCCTATAGGCGGGATCTCTAATAATTCATGGTTAGAACTCGTTTTATTTATACATAGTCCTATAAACAAGATTTCTAATGAACAATGTGATACAATAGAAAATGAAGTGATCAAAATCCTATGGGCATGATTTCTAGTGAATAACTTAAGTGAATTGAAGGAAAATTCATTAACACTCGTTCCTATAAGCAGGTTTCTAATGCATTTAAAAGTAGTCATGCAAATAGAAGGAGTGCTCACTTCCTATAAGCATGCTTCTAATGCATTTGAAAGTAGTCGTGCAAAGTGATTACTTCCTATAGGCATGCTGTCTATAAACACGCAACAATAAACATAGCATCTGAACTCATGATTAATAGTAAACAAGTAGTGTATGTGTGATTCTCCTAATATCATGATTTCTACGGTGCTCATGTAATCGAACAACACATATAGCAAACACATTGTCAAGTCCTATAGGCATGTTATCTACCTACTTTGCATGTAGATATTGAATTCTACCCATTCCCTTTTTACTAACACCTCAATTGTTGATACAAAGGGTATTACAGGCCCAATAACGAGTGGAATATACAAATGTTACATAACAGTGATAAGAGGCCCACAGCAGACCCAAATAAAATAAATACCCAACATTGTTTGGGCCTTCAATAGCTCCTACACAACATACCCATGCCTTTAACAAAGAGCCACATTCAATACACGACTCAGGGATACATAGATGAGTCTAGAACCAGTTTACACAACAATGGCACCAAGTTTTGCACCATTTAAATCAGCCAATTCAAGCACACAACACATAACAAGGGGAAGTAGAGTGAATAAGAACCGTTTGAGATTGAGGGAGTGACTAAGGACCCAGCCCTAGTGTGTCATAGTTCACAAGGGTTTCGATTAGACCCCGAGCAGTGCTCATATTAGGGAGGCCAACAATAGAACCTAGGTAGCCCTTGGCTTTCAGCCGGCTAAGAATGAAGAGTTCGGAATAGCATAAGTTGCAAGTAAGGAGGGTGGATAGAATTTAGGGGATACATTCATATCCTAAAGTAGACATAGCCAAGTTGAGCATACAGAATAGCCAGTCAAGCAGGTCATAAGACTTGTTCAGTAGAACTTCAACACTTGGAAAGTAGCACATCACAAACACATATTGGGAGAATTAGGGGAAGGAACAGGTTTGCAAAGTTTGAAAAAAAATCAACACTAACGAGTTGAGACCTAAAAAGTCCGATTTAGGCTAAGTATATATCTTAGCATCACAAGACAAATAGGTTAATTCTCATCAAGAGGCAAGATTGCATTGAAACATGATAGGGAGCACACATTATGACAGTCCAAGCAATCACTGAAGGAACATGGGATTAAGATATACTGGGGCATATTAGCAGGGAAGCAAGATCACAGTTGAGGGGAAAGGTCTTATAACATTAAAACATATTATGTATGCAAGACAAACATCACAAAAATTCAGTACAGAGTGATAAGTAAGCTCATGTTAAATAGCACATGTAGGTATTCTAGCATTGACACAGTAGACTATTCACCTAAAGAAGGTCCAGATTGTGTAAGTCCTGATGTTATGAAACAGTCCTGCTAATTTGGCAATAGGGCAGCATTTATACATGAGAAAAGTAGATTATAACTACTGCTGAATCAGGGAGGGGGTTAAACATGCTAAAGGGCATACTGATATAGAGCAGGGTCAAAACATATCAGATAGGTAAGTCATCAATACAGAAATTTAGAATATAAGGGGAAACTGGCTTGTGCCATACAATGGGGTACATATTCACGCTTTTGAACTCAATCAACTAGTCGACTAAAGAAGTACAAATTATGCTAGTGAGGCATATTCAAATAACAAGGTTGATAGCAAAAGACTAAATTAAACACCAGAATATGATAACAAGTATAAGGGTCCCAAATAGTAATAATTTCTAACATATTGACTAGTCAGAACTTAATAGAACCAGGTTTAGGCATGCTTGAAACTAAAGGCTAAAGAGACCTAAAGAGTTGAGGAAAGCAAACAGAATTACACACAAAAGCAATCCAGAAAACATACTGAACTAACCAATTTCAGGAATGAAAATGTATACAAACCATAGATGCCTAGGAATGAAATTGCAAAGTATAGTGACTTACCAGCTAAGCGAAGAACGGTAAAGAATAGGTTTCCACAGATAACCCAGAATCCCTAATGCGCCAGAGTTCCTATGAGCTATCGATGAACTCAGGGCAGTGCTCGCACCAAGAACGGGTTAAGTAACAAGATGCTAATGGCCTTGGCTTTCAGCCGGCCAATACAGAATACCAAGCAAGAGAGTAGCAGAAACTTTAAAATTTTAGTGAAGAAATTGATTTTCTCAAAATCTCTCCCAAAAGGGAAAATGAGGGGGGTTTATATAGTAGTCAAAAATCGAGCAAACATATAAGAAAATAAAATAATTTAAACAACAAACAAGGAAAAGAAACATGCAAATTAATTTAAAATCAATTTAAGAGAGAAAATTTGGTAAACCCTAATTTTTAGGAAAAGTGTAAATCAGCAAAAATACAAACAAAATCGGACTCACACAGTGTAGAATAGAATGCTTGTTGACGAAATATGGTCCAGATTCAAGAGATATGAATCAATCAGACAGAATATGAGAAGTAGTACTTGTCATGTTTAGGCAAGTATTAGGTAATACCATAGAGAATCAACCAGTAGCGGAAACACACAAATATGGTAAGTAAATGAGAGGAGAATCTCATTAGAAGAGGAATTAAGAGAGGGGTTTAGAGAGGTGGCGATTAGGGTTCTTCAAAGAGGGGGAGAGTTTTAGGGCGGCGGATTTAGAGGGTATAGGATTAGGGTTTGGGGTTGGGTAATTTAAAAGGGGGAATTAAATGTGGGTCGTTGATCTTAGAGATCAAGGCCCAGGATTTTAAAGAGGGGTTGGGTCGGGTTGGCTAAGCGGGTCGCGAATGGTTTGGGGGTTATTCAGATAGTGTATTGGGCTGGTTTGGTCCGAAAATTTGACTCAAAATTGGGCGAGCTTTAAAAAATAGAAATTAAAAGAAAAATAATTTAAATAAATAACTAAATAAATATATAAAACTGCTACTTATGCAAATTAATACTTTATAATAATAGGAGACTATAAAAAATATAAGATATTATTTTGACCCTAAATGAAATATCAATTGCAATAAGCATGCAAAATGTAGGCTATTATTACAAATTTATGTAAATAGCCTAAAAATACCATTATAATTATATAAAAAATGGGGTAAAAATATTTCAAAAAATATATTAGGGATGCAAATAATAATTGTAGGTGACTAAGTCATCACAAATAATTTAAAAGAGTGATTACTGAATTTTTATGTAAATTAATGAGAGAAAAATTAATTTTAAAACTCTGAAATTATAAAACATTAATGTTTTATAGGAAATGCTTGTGTAAATCCTGTAAATTAATAATAATGCAAAAATAATATTTTGAAAGTATGCATATTATTTGAAAAATATATGAGGGCAAAATTGGATATCAATAGTATGTAATGCACTAAAAATATATAATTATAGCCAAACATCAACTAACTTTTTTTATATGTACCATGTTGCCTAGAATGCCCTCCAAGAGGATACTGTGAAGAGTTTCAAGAATCTTCACTATGAGATTGGCAGCTTTACCCATATATATCTTCTCATCATATCTGATAACCTCTAGAGTAAGAGCATACTTAGGCCGTAGGAGCTGCTATCAACTCTGTAATTAATTGTAGGACCATAGGATCATGTTCCTAATTTTAATTGACTTTCTTCATCAAGTAGGATTAATAGTGAAAATATCACATAGTATGGATTCCTCTTCCTGCCTTCTGAATAAGGCATCTGCTATTCTATTTTCTATTCCTTTTCTGAACTGCACTCTATATTCAAGATGAAGTAGCTTGGTCATGCCTTTCTACTGCAATCCAGTAGTTACCCTCTGTTTCAATAGGTATTTTAGACTGTGGTGGTATGTCCTGATGATGAAATGGCAACCTTGTAGATAATGCATCCATCTGTCTATTGCTGAAAGTAGAGCTATGTGCTCTTTTTCATAGGTGAATAGTCCTAGGTATTTAGGAACCAAAGTCTTGCTGAAAAAGACAATAGGCCTACTTTCCTGCATCAATACTTCCCTTATGCCTTTTAAATATACTAGTAGAGATAGCACATGCGAAGCCTGGGCCCAAGGTGAACAAAGCTAAATGTTGTGTGCATCATAGTGTAAAATTTTATGTCATTGCTTTTGTCAAGTACTTGATATGCAACAACATCACGACATATTCCACTCTCAAATTTTTAGGGAGAAATTCAAAAATAGCCACATTTTTAAAATGATAATTAAAAAATAGTCACAGTTTCAAAAGTAATCGAAATCTAGATACTTTTCATGTAAAGATAAATTTGAACGAAAACACTGTTCAAAATCTGAAAAATATTTCAGCATAATATACTGGAGTTTCAGTATATATACTGGAACTCCAGCACATTATACTGGAGTTCCAATATAATATACCGATCCAGCATAATATGCTGGAAGTTCATACACAGGTGCTCCAATCTCCAGAATATTATTCTGAAACTTTTCGCGTGTTGGAGTTCCAACATAATATGCTGGAAGTTTATACACAGGTGCACCAATCTCCAGTATATTATGCTGGACCGGTCCGTGTTGCATCAAAATAGTAGTTATTTTTTAATGACTTTGCAAACGCTGACTATTTTTTAATTACCAATCCGAAAATTGGCTAGCCCGTGCTATGTTTAGCTTCTTAGCGCTCCATCATCTGTAAAGACAATGCCCAACTTATTTACTCTGGAAAATTCGTCCAACATGTCAAACAAGCTAAATGGGGAATTCGCTTGAGTAAAGTGGAATCGAAAAAATATAAATAGTGTGCAAAATTTACCTGGATAAGGCACTGATAGATAGGGGCAGAACCAGGGGTGCAATTAAACCCCCTTCGTCAAAAAATTATACAGAATCCTAGAGCACTATATTGCACGTCTTGTGTTTTTCCTTGGTGTTCGTGAGATGTTAAATTTATTTTTATAACAAAAAACAGTCACTTATATTAACTATTTCACAAAATATTATATAAGAATTTTACTAAACATATGGTACAATATTCAACAGGTTAAGTCAGCCTAGACCCCGCCAACACGTAGTGGCTTTGATTAAAAAAAATATGGTATGATATTCATATAAAGAGTTTTAAAATTAAAGTTACCAACTTTTATTGCACTAACTTCCATTTAGTGTCTAATGGAACATCTTCATAAGAGAATGCTTGTAGGTTTTCTGATTGCCCGATCATTATTTTAGAAGCACTTCAATTACAGCCAAATACATTCCACTCCTCCCATGAAATTCCATCACTTTATTATCTGTTGTTGTTGATGTAAAATGTGTCCCTAGTCCTTCCCCGAAGGGACCAAAACTTCCTTCTAGTTATGCAAATATGTAGCGAATTTATCATTTTCAATCCGCGTACACACTACCCTTCGCAAATTCTATTTGTGGGATTAACTGAATCTGTTATTGTTGTAATCTCATATCCTCGCTTGTAGGACCATAGAATCCAGTAATACATGTTAGTATTTCACGAGGATACTCTAAGTAACATTTAAGGATTAACTTTATATAATTAATTTATGGTGTAGAATATTTTTAGTGACTTGTTTATAATAGTTAATATTCTCCTTGTTCCTATTTTTAAATCAAATAAGAAATTAAAAGAAAAAATATTTACACACTTCAAAAAATATTAAAACAAAATATTGCTTACAAACTTTTAAACATTATATATTTAGAAAAATATAGAACTTTTACTTTACATTTAGCATTGTAAATTATTGCATTATCTAAGATTTTTAAAATTATTATTAGCCTTAGTTTTCTCTACCATTTTTATTTGATATTCTATTTTTTATTTTTAGAACTATTTTGTAATACATCTTGCAATGTAAGTAAAATACAAAGCTCCTCTCTTCCCCAAATAATGATTGACCAAAAATATAGTAACAAATAAATGATATTATGAAAGTACATACATATTCTAAAGGTACATAAAATGAAACTATAAAATACGACTTGTAAGAACTCAAAAATAAGTGTTTGTAATATGATATCATCAGTGTCAGTAGTAGTAATAAGTAGAGTAATACGAATTTAGTGGGCCCACCATAATCAATATAGAACTTTAAACTAAAGAAGCAAATGTAGTTTCACGGGGCAACCTGTATCTTGGCCTTCAAAAAGCCTCAAAGTTCCACTTATTCACTAAAATATGGCAATTGATGTAATAAGTTACAAAAGAGGGGGCAACAAAGATGTTGATCAAAGCAGACATGGCCTGACAATTGGGCGTTGAAAATATGTCAAACGTTCCCTTTATTTACAAAACTATACGATGGCATTCAACGTAATTATATAAACACACAGTGGCAAATGTATTTTAGCCAAAGCAAGCATGTCAATTTAGTGTTGTCTGCTTCAACTGTTCTTAGGCGCTTCTTATATAGGAGAATATATATATATATATATATATATATATTAATCATGAATTACTTGGTGAAATCAGCAAATGGGAGTATTGGGGCAGATGTCATGGCTTGCTTGAGCTGCTGAAAGGCTGCATCAACTTCCTGATTCCACTAAAAGGCATTCATCTTGAACAAATTGCTTAGAGGTTTACTTATAATACTATAAACCTTCTATAATATCGCGTAACTCCTAGAAATTTCCTTAACGCCCTGAATGATTTAAGTAGGGGTGGCAATTTGAGCCCAAACTCATTCAAACCGTCCAGAGATTAATGGGTTGTGCTATAATATTTTAGCTCATGAATCTATTTGGATTGAGTCCAAGTTAACCCATTATTTTTTATAGCCTATTCTGACCCATGAAATAGCCTAATTACAATCCATGAAGCTCACCACAAAACAAAGAGATTTCAACCCAACTTATCTAGAAATTTACTTAGTTACCACTCACCCCCTGCAAAAATATTTTTTTAAAATTTTTTTTTTATATTTTCAATTTTCTGTTTTTTCGTTTTTCTGCACCACCCACCCACCCCAAACCTCCCACGCAAACCCGCAATTTTTTTTCTTCGTATTTTCAATTTTTTGTTTTGTGTTTTCTGTTTTTTCGTTTTTCTGCACCACCCAACTCTCCCCCCTCCCAAAAATATTTTTGACTTTTTTTTTGTATTTTCAATTATCTGTTTTCTTTTTTTTTTTCATTTTTCTGCACCACCCACCCCACCCACAAAATATTTTTCAACTTACACAGTTTAAATACTAATTTGTTATTTAAGAAAATATATTTTGATTCTCAAAATACTAATAGTATTTATTTACCTTTTATACATAGGTGTGTAAAAGGTAAAATGCTTTATTTATGCAAGATGAGCATGGTTCTAAAATATGGGTCAAGTTGGGCGGGTTGGGTATGACCCATTGTTTAGCCCATCTTGACCCAACCCATCTTAACTCAAGTACACTTTGGACTGAGTTGGACAATGACCCATTTATTGACCTAATCCATCTTGACTCGCCCAAATTCACCCCAACTCGCCCATTTGTCATCCCTAGATTTAAGTGTTGTCCAAGTGGCCATGGCTTCAATTTTTGATGGATGAGTGGAAACCCCTTCTCCAGCTATGATGTGGGACGTACTCCACCTTTGATTGACCAAAAGAACATTTTAAGAGTTTGGCATATTACTGATCTTTTCTAAGAGTTTTCAACACTTTTCTAAGGTGTGATATATGCTCTCTGATTGATGCACTATAAATTAAGATGATATAAAATACCACCATTACATATTTTCCAAGTATGCCTTAAAAACATGATCCTTCAGAGATTGAAAGGCAACATATGCATTGGTTAAGCCAAATTGTATGACCCTAAATTCATACTTGACCTAAGTGAGTCCTAAATGTAGTATTGTGAATTTTCTCCTTCCCTATCCTAATCTGATGATAACCAGCCGCATATAAATCTTAGACTATATGCATGATCCATTCAACTCATCCATCAAATCATAACAACAGAATTAGAAATTTATCTTTGATATTCATATTGTTTAACTTTCTAAAATTAATTCAAAAGTTCCAACTACCATCTTTCTTTTTGACTAACAGGACAGAAGAGGAAAAGGGAGAATGATTAGGTTGTATTAACCCGTTATTTAACATGTCATTAACTTGATTTTCAATCTCATTTTTCGAAAAAAGTTATACATGTATGACCTAATACTGATTGAAACTTGATTTGATTTCAGGGGTATGAAGTAGTCAATGGTTTCTTCTAGGAGAACATTTCCAACTCGTATAAAAGGGGTCCTGAACCTATTTTGGAGGGGGAGAACATTATTGAGATTGACTTTTGACCAAGGGAGAGCACAGAGCTGCCGTGGAGGCCGGGTTTCATCTTTTCTTCCACCAAACTTAATAATTTTTATGTTTCTTTGTATGATTTTTTGTTTTGCTACCATATCTATGTGGAGCTAAACTTCACGTTTTAGGGTTGTGGTTCTTTCATGACTATTGTTATTCGAATATTTATTTTAATTTTTTAGTTTATTGTATTTGTTTATTTATTCAATCATGTACTTAATTATTTGATTGCTTGATCACCATTTGAATACTATCTACGAATCTAGAATTGAACTCGATAGTGGAAATTCTAGATTGCACATAGGATTGAGTATAGCAAGTTCTTGAACCTAGCATCGGGGAACAAATTCGCAGTTAGGATAGACATATACCTAATTGCCTTGCTTGCTTGATTTACAGGAATTATGAATGTGTTCTTGTTAGTTCTAATTCCATAGACATATTCGTTATGTTGGCTTGAATAGGCGAGTAAGAAATCGACAGATTCTTATAAGCAATATTAACCTTGTTTACCAATAAACTAGATAAATTAGTTAGTCAATTCAATTGAAGCATACAATAGGAATGTTAGATAGCCCATAACCCTAGATCATTTTCCTCACATTGATAATATAAAAATCTTCTCTTCCTCTGTTTAAAGTTCATTAATTATTTTCTTTTTAGTTTAATTACTTTAGCATCACTGCTTTTGGGTTTAATCCTTGTTTAGATAATTAGGACAGTCTAATTTAGTTAATAGTTAATCACAAATCCTCGTGGGTTCGACATCCGACTTTTAGTCACTTTATTACTTGACGGCCGTGTATACTTGCTTGTGCGTTTGGCCGTAACAAATTTTTGGCGCCATTGCCGGGGACTTAGAATTAGCTATTTCTCTAGATTAGATATTTATATTTTATCTATTCAATGTTTTTTATATTTTTAGTTTAGTTATTATTATTATTTTTTATATTTTAACATGGCATATAGGAATAAAAATTATTCGAATGATGGTTATTCTTATTTTAATGATCCTTGTACATATTGTGGAGGACTCCACTGGTGAAACATTTATCAAAATATTCCCCGGACGGAGTTGTGCGCACAATCTCAAACCTTCGAGTGGAATATTTGTAATATATGTGGTGGTCAAGGTGGCCATTGGGATGGTTGTCCTAATTCTTTTTATCCTTCTCCGAGCCCATATTATGATCTTTCTAACAATGTTTGTGAGTTTGATAGGGGCAATGAAGTGCAGGATATAGAACGTAATGCATATATTAGGGATATTTTGAGGCAAGTAGCAGAGCAGCAGGATGAACTCAAAAAAGATATAAAAATAATGAGGGCAACAATCACAAGAATGAAGGTCAATCTGGAATAATTGAATGAAGAGAGCGAGTTTCAACAAGAAGAAAATTTTGAAAAAGAAGAGATTTTGAGCCAAACTTGGCTAGTGGAACAAGCTGAAAAATTAAAAATATATGAGGCTCAATGTGAGGAAATTAAAAATGAGATGAGATACTTTATAGAAGGAAGAGCTGAACTGGGACAAGAGATCGATAAATTTGGCACTGTTATTCACGACTTAGAGGCTCAATTGAATGCAAAGGTTGATGAATCTAACGCCCAACAAAATAGTAATAAGTTATATGAAGTTGAAAATGAGCTTTTACGCTAAATTGAGGAGCTAAAAGTGGAGAGCCAATCATTCGAGCATTATTTTTGTTGATGATGCCCATGTTGAGAAAAGTACACTAGAGCTATGTGAGGAAGCAGGTAATGTTATATTTGAAGGCTCTTGTGTATGTAAATATGAGGATGTAAAGAGTAATACAATTCTAGAGTTAGGGCGTATTGGTCCTCATTCCATACATTTTTTAACATTGTATTTGGATGATGACATGGAAATCGAGTCATCTGAGCCTTTGGAGGAGCCAATGGACGAGGAACGGGGTGCTTACATTCTTGAATTCGTCGTACTAGAGAGACAGAATTACATACCTCATTCTAAGGCCAAGATGTGTAGAATGCGATATTGGTTGCTTGGCCCAATTAAATTTGTCTCACCGCCCCGGGAGCATAACAGAAAGTTTGAAGCCAAATTAGGGGCTCAATTCATAAGTTCGAGGTGGAGGCAAAAAGTTGTTTACGCCATGCCGCGACTTTAAATTAGGCGCTTGTTGGGAGGCAACCCAATTTTACTGCTTTTTTTATTTTTGTTTATTTTATTTTTCTATTACCTTTCTAGTGTTGTTTTATTTTGTATTATTATGAGCATAGGAAGAAAAGCCATTGGAAGGTGCAAAAGCGATCCAGATGGTTGGAACTAGTGTGAGGTAACCACACAAAGTACTATCCTTGGGAGAAGTGTGAGTACCCTGTGAGCTGCTACTGCTTCGACCTTTGGTCTTTCAGGAAGTTTCTTGTCCACCCTTATTATTTTTACTTTATTTGTGCATTGGGGACACTACACACTTTTAAGTGTGGGGTGGAAGATTCTATACTCTTTGTATAGTATTATATTAGAATATTATTAGTTTCTTATCTCTTATTGTTAGCTAGCTTCTTATTTTTAATAGCATAGTTAGTAGAATTAATGGTGTAGTATAGTAGTAGTAGTTTTAGTAGCTTTATTAAAAAAGATAAAAATAATAAAAAAAAAGAAAAATCGAAAAAAGAATTTCACCTTTCCCGACGATGGATCTCCTAGATGATTTTCTTAAGGGATTAAAGTCTAAACAAAAAAATTGCAAAAGAGAAAAATTTAAAAATATGTCTTTTTTTAATAGTAATAATACCCCGTATTTTTTCTTTCTGCATCGGTTTTTTTTTCATGTGATGTAGTTTGAATCGGGTAGTAGTGTTTAGGGAATAAATGGAGGAAGAATGATGAACCTAGGCGCCTTTGACTTGTTTGATAGTAGCATATTTAGGCTTTGGCATGTGTAATATCTTCCCTATGTGTTTGAAATTGAGCATGATGCCTTTATATATTGGATTGCATGTCTTGTGACGCCTACGTCTCATTTATTTGACTATTGTTCACTTTGTGCTTAGTGCTTAATATCTTGTGGCTCCCTGAATACTTGCATTGTTTGAGAGTCGGAATGGGACCGTCCTTTGTAAGTCATGTGCCATGTGTGGTGAGGTTTTTGTGTAGTCCATATTTTTGTGATTGAGTCTAGAACTTGCCCAGTATGTGAGTTGAAGAAAAATTTTAGGTGATGCTCGGTTTGAGAAATGATTTTAGGTTTTCTTTGGTCTTTTTGTGCTTATTTCTTACCATAAATAAAATTTAGCTCTAGTTAACCCTTTTAAGCTTATAGACATTTTATTTGGCACTCACATTATGAGCCTATACCCTTTTGTTCTTAATTGAAGCTTTTGATCCTTTTACCTCTTAAATCACTTTAATTGTGAAATGAGCGCTAAAAGAAGTAAGGATGAGATTTGGGTGGCTTTCGAGTGGAACCAATGAAAAGGAGAAATGTTCACTTGTTTTGTAAAATAATACACTAGCAAAAATTGAAAATAGAAAAAAAGAATTGTTGGAAAAAAAAGAGAAAAATCTGAAAAAAAAAAGAGAAGGAAAAATATAGATGAATAAATTGTTGTCTTGTTCTTGCTAGCGGGATATAAATTAAGGTAGTGCTTAAAAAAAGAGGGAATATTTTTGGGGTGTGATCTTGTTTGTTAAACTGAAGTGCATTTAAGAATTTGCGCTTAAAGTTGATTATGAGTTGTGTTAAAGTGCTTAGCAGGGTGAACCGCTATTCCAAAATATATGCTACACCCGTCCCTTTGCCCACATGCAACCATGAAAAAGTTCTAATTGATTTTAGATCGAGCGAGCTTACATTAGTGGAGATTTACATTATAGGCAAGCCTATGGTACCAATTGCGTGCATGTGACTTCTTTGTGAGAGTGAGCGATTTCTTTGATATATGTGAGGTCCTTAAATTATATTTGATCATGAGATTCGAATGTGTGGATTCTACTCACTCTCTATGATTTTGTTGTGAGGGCACATGGTTGCACGAGGATAGGTAATGTTATTAGGATTCTCTGTGATGTTGAGTATTCAAGCCATAAATGCATTGTGATATTGAGTCGGTTTTGAGGCTAGAATTATTATGAGCATGTTGTCTTTGTTGTGAATATTTTTTAAGAATGACATAAGTAAAGGGAAGTGTAAGTGATTGCATATGCTCCAGTTTAATTGTTGCAATCAACCATGATCATTGGTGTAGTATACTTCAAATGTGTAAATATAAAGTGCTCAAGAATAGTGTGAATTGTTGGTTGACTCGAGGACGAGCAACTTTTAAATGTGGGGTGGTGATGTTCGGCCAAAAAATGCATATATTTAACCATTATCGCCTCACATTCTAGTACTTTTAATCGTCTTTTGAGTACTAGTTATATTATTTTATGCTTAATATTATATTTTAATTGTGTAGGAATAAAACGATGTGAAGATGAAGAGATTTGGAAGAAAATTTAATAAAATACGGAAGAACAAAAAGAGATAAACTAATAGAGGAAGAAGACAAAAGGGGGACTCTTTTTGGTGTTTGTCCTCCAAGTGGAGACAAAAATATACAAGGAAAAGGAATTGAGTTAGGAAGCCAACAATTGAATGATCGCCTAAGTTGAGCGTGAAAACTCACTGGATTCAGCGTCCGGGCTAGCACCTAGCGCTGCCCTGGACGCTCGAAGCGGGGACTAGTCCTATTTCGCCCGTGACTTGGTTATTTCGGCCCTACATACTCCCAACTCATATAAAAGGGGTCCTAAACCTATTTTGGAGGGGGAGAACATTTTTGAGAGTAATATTTGACCAAGGAAGAGTACAGAGCCACCGTGGAGGCCGAGTTTCATCTTTTCTTCCACCAAACTTAGCAATTTTTATGTTTTTTTGTATGATTTGTTGTTTTGCTACCATTTCTATGTGGAGCTAACTTTCACGTTCTAGGGTTGTGGTTCTTTCATGACTATTGTTATTCGAATATTGATTTAAATTTCTTAGTTTATTGTATTAGTTTATTTGTTCAATCCTGCACTTAGTTATTTGACTGCATGATCACCAATTAAATACTATCTACAAATCTAGAATTGAACTCGAAAGTGGAAATTCTAGATTGCACATAGGATTGAGTAGAGAAAGTACTTGAACCTGGGCATCGGGGAACGGATTCACAGTTAAGATAGACATATACCTAATTGCCCTGCTTGGTTGATTTACATGAATTAAAAATGCATTCTTGTTAGTTCTAATTCCATAGACATATAGGCGTTAGGTTAGCTTGAATAGATGAGTAAGAAATTGACAGATTCTTATGAGCAATATTAACCCTGTTAACCAATAAACTAGATAAATTTGTTAGTCAATTCAATTGAAAAATATAATAGGAATGTTAAATAGCCCATAACCCTAGATCGTTTTAATCACATTGATAATATAAAAATCTGCTCTTCCTCTCTTTAAAGTTCATTAGTTATTTTCTTTTTAGTTTAATTACGTTAGCATCACTACTTTTGGGTTTAATCCTTGTTTAGATAATTAGGATGGTCTAATTTAGTTAATAGTTAATCACAAGTTCTCGTGGGTTCGACATCCGACTTTTAGTCACTTTATTATTTGACGACCGTGTATACTTACGTGTGCGTTTGGCCGCAACACTGCATGCATCTTATTGTTTACCTTCACTTCTATGGCCGATAAAGTAAACATGTGAGCCCATATAACTAATTGTTATACTACTCAATTCTCCCTAATTGTAGATACCTCTAAGTTACACCCTCTTACTTTTGTGAGTTACCAGTACCTTGTACTATACAAATTGTAATAACTAGGTTGTTCCCCTTTATCCCATCACCACCCAATAATATATCATTGGCTCCCAACCTGATAAGTCTCAGTCCTCAAATTCCACACCCTATATATTCCATTTAAATTTAGGACAAGAGTGTAGGCTACAAATGTGATTTACATCTTCCACAATGACTCCCATAAGCATTTTCTCCATTGATCATAAAGCCTATTTTTTTAGCAGTGTTACTATTTAGGAAGCTATGAGTACTACCTGAGTCCAATAGAATGATAATATAATTCTTCTTGGACTCCCCTTTTAGCTTTATAGTATTGGGATTTTCTATGCCAGATAGAGCATTCAAATTGATGGCCTCATCCACTGCTTCTAATTCTTGCAACTCAACATTACCCCTAATATCATCCTCTAGGACACCCACTTGTTCATCCTCCGGATTCTCAATGGAGGCATACATAGTATTAAGTTGCTTCTACTTACATTGATGTCTTGGGTGGTACTTCTACCCATACCGTAGCAAAGCCTTTGATCCCTTCCACTTTCACACAATCTGGTCACGTGGCCTTCTGTCGCTCCCAAACGCACGCGTAAGCATACGTGATCGACAAGTAATATAAGATTATAAATACAAACATCTTACCCACATGAACTTGTGATTAACTATCAACTAAATTAAACTAAGACAATTTATCAATTCAACCGATTTCTAAAAATTATTAATTACAACTAATCTAGTGTAGCAAACTAAGAGATTAAAGGAAACCAATTGCCGAATATTAGAGACGAATTCAATGAGAGACGATATTCTAGAGCTATGGGTTAACTAACAACCCCGTTGAGTTTTCTACTTAAATTGTCTAATTAATTTATCTGATTTATTGATTGACGGGGTTAATATTACTCATAGCCTTTTCTCGAAATACTACTCGACTATTCAAGCTAACTTAACGTCTATATTCCTATGGAATTAGGATTAACAAAAACGCATTAATAATTCCCGTATAATAACCAAGCAAGACTATTAGGTATATCCCTATCCTAACCCCAAATCCGTTCCCGATGCTCGAGTTCAAGATCTTACTCTATTCAATCTTATTTGCAATCTAAAATACCCTCTCCCGAGTTCAATCCTAGATTTGTAGATAGTATTCAGTTGGGGATCAATCAATCAAATAATTAAGCGGAATATTAAATAAATAAACCAATATGATAAAATAATGAGAACAATTTAAACTTCAAACTACAACGTTCATGTAGCACCCAAAACTCTAGAACTAAGAAACTATGAAATTAAAGGAAGAGAAAAGAAGAAAAACTAGTTGGAAGCCTCCTCCAAGCGTGGTCTGTGTTCCCCTTGGTCAAAAGCTCTGTAAAAACTGTGTTTAAGAACTATTTATAGTTGTAGGGAAAATGCCTAGAAGAAATAACCAAGTCCGAAACCAAAAAGAAGATAAAATAAGCTTGAAAGATCAGTGCGTTGGTGTTTTACTTGCTGCTCCACCAGTTCTTTACTCGGATAACATCAGCGCGTTGCATTTTTCAAGTAATCCCATTCTCCACGCTCGAACAAAACATGTCGAATTAGACTACCACTTTATAAGGGAAAAGGTTACATTAGGAGACATGGTTACAAAATATGTGCCTTCACTAAATCAAGTCGCTGACATCTTTACAAAAGCTTTGACGAAGCAACAATATCAGTTTCTGAGGAGCAAGCTTGGAGTTGTCTCGCCACCAACGTCCAGTTTGAGGGGGGATGAAAGTGAGTTGAGAAAGGAATCCAATTCCATGTCCATGAAGGAGTTTGGAAACCTGGAGTTAAAGTCTTAATCTGTGTATAAGGTAGAAGTTGTATAGTTATAGAGTTTGCAATTGAGTATAATTCAGCAGATTAGCTATGTGTATAAATAGAGACAAAGTTGGAGAATAGAGATAAGGAAAAAGACAATACGTTGCCTGCAATTTAGCCCTTCAGTTTATGTAAATTCTTCACAAAATTGAATATTTTGGCCCAGTTCAATTCAGTTATAACAACATGATTTTTTAACTAACTATTACCATAACAGGCGTCCATTGCCTTTAATTTGAGCCATGTGATCCTTTATTACATCCCATTATTTATACCAAGTATTAACCCTGAACTACTTTATCAGCTGCCACATGTCCCCTTTTTATTATACACAGCTCTCTTATTACCTTTCCCTCCAGACATCCGTTCTCAAATCCCTAACATATATCTATACAGTAGAAACCAAGGAGTTCATCCACTTAGTGATAAGTCCTACAGATCTGGTTATTATTACATAATTACTTTTGCAAGAAGAAACCCATAATTCTCCTAAATTAGTATTTATCCTTATATTGTAGTTACAAACTTGACAGATTTACCTAGTAGACAATATTTCTTAATTGCAAAACATATATTTTTACATACACTACCTAGCATTTTGTCGATCGCTTCTTCACTGCATTAACACGTATTAAGGCTTTATCCCCCTTTTTCCTAATAAAAATATTTAGAATAAAATATACTAATCTCTCTTATAAGTCTTGTTTCTTTAGTAGCACTCAGGTTCTTTAATACTAATCTTTCGTGTGATCGTTACTTCCTCGTGTGTACGCACTCGTCATCTCGCGTACACGGCGCTCACATATCACAAAATATTACAACGGTATCAAATCCTAAGGGGATTTCCCCCACACAGGGTTAGACAAGCCACTTACCTCAAGCCAAGCTCAATCAGTCAATAAGAATGCTTTTTTCTCGATTTTCCGACTCTGATCAGCTCGAATCTAGACACAATTAATTCGATTCAGTCAATACAAATTGTAGGAGTTAATTCCATATGATAATACATATTTTTGAACAAAAACCCAAAATTTAATTCAAAATTGCCCTTGGGGTCCATGCCTCGGAACCCTACAAAAGTTACAAAATATGAACGCCCATTCAACCACGAGTCCAACCATACAATTTTTACTAAATTCCGACATCAACTCGACCCTCAATTTTTAAGTTAAACCAAGAGGGTTTTCTAAATCTTCCAACTTTAATCACCAATTAAATGTTAAAAACAACTATGGATTGGGGTAATTTGACCAAAACTGAGTTAAGAACACTTACCCCAAGGTTGTCCTTGAAAAATCTCCTGAAAATCGTCTCACCCGAGCTCTTAAAATCCAAAATTAGGTAAAAATGGCCAACCCCTAAATTATATGTTCTGTCCAGGGATTTTCGCTTCTGCGGGCTTCCAGTCGCACCTGGGCTGCCACACATGCAGAAATTCCATCGCATGTGCGGATTCCACTTAAAGCCAAAAATCTCGCTCCTGCGGACCAAGGCTCGCACCTACGAGCCCGCTTCTGCGGAGGGCATTACGCTTCTGCGACCCTGCCCCAGGCCAGCCCTTTTCGCTTCTGCGGTCACATCTCTGCATCTGCGGATGTGCAGATGCGGCTCCCCTCTCGCACATGCGCTCCCAGCTGGGCCAAGCTAGCCTTGCACCTGCGTCCACATGCTCGCTTCTAACACCAGAAGGTGGAATGCTTCATCAATTCTCACAAATCGAATTTTAGTCCGTTAACTACCTGAAACTCACTCGAGGCCCCCGGGACCTCGACCAAACATACCAACAAGTCTTAAAATATCATACGAACTTAGTCGAAGTCTCAAATCATATCAAACAACGCTATAACCACGAATCATACCCCTTCAAGCTTAATGAAATTAAGAACTTTTAACTTCTACATTCAACGCCGAAACAATCAAATCAAGTCTAATTGACCTCAAATTCTGCACACAAGTCCTAATTGACATAACAGACCTATTTTAATTTTCAGAATCGGATTTCGGCCCTGATATCAAAAAAAAAAACTCCCCGGTCAAACTTCCAAACTCAAAATTTTTATTTTTGCCATTTCAAGCCTAATTTAGCTCCGGGCTTCCAAATAATTTTTCGGACATGCTCCTAAGTCCAAAATCACTATACGGAGCTATTGGAATCATCAAAATCCTATTCCGGGATCGTTTTCATATAAGTCGACATCCGGTCACTATTTTAACTTAAGCTTTAAACCTTGGAACTAAGTGTACCAATTCATTCCAAAACCTCACCGGACCCGAACCAATCACCCCGTCGAGTCACATAACAACTGTAAAGTATAAATAGAGTAGTAAATGGGAGAATGGGGTGGTAATACTCAAAACGACCGGCCGGGTCGTTACAGTCTAATCCACCTGCAATACCCAAAGTCACAACCTTTTTTTTATGACAAAGTATACTAAATTGTCCACTGAAAATATTTCAATGCTAATATGGAGTAGCTGTTTATGATTCGTAAGGGTGCTCAATTAAGGTGAAACTGGCCGGGTTCAGCCACGCTTTGGGTTGAGTTAAAGGTGAAATTCTAGTGTAGGCCATTCTAGTGCAAGCTATAATAGTAGATGCCAGACCATGATAACAACAACATAGTTTCTGGGAAAAATTATAAATTTTTACTTTGCGATGCAAGAAAAAAGATGTGATCACAATAAATATTGATCAAATCAAAATGAAGAAACTATTGCAATTGTAAATATTTGGCCACAATCACAGCCAACATGGCCAAGCTTATAGCAGCTAATGTTGCAATTATAGATGCAAAGCCGCAATCACATACATGTCCAGGATTAGGGGTGATAAATGGGAGGGTTAGACTGCATTTGGGCGGATCAAAACGAGTTGTATTACTAAATGGGTTCGAAAGTTTACTTGAGCAACAATAGGATGGATCAAAACGGGCTAATCAAAATGTCATAGATCAATCCGTCCAACTGTCACGATTCAAAATTTACCTAATCGTGATGGCACCTAACCCAACCCGCTAGTTAAGCCAAATAACAATTAATACAATTCTAATGAAGATCATAAATAATTAATAAATAAAATAGATGGATTTTCATACAATATCCTAAGGTTTGGTAGTACAAGTCATGAGCCACTAAAATTTAAATTTACTGAGCGGGTAAGAAAATAAATACAACATCTGATTGGCATATACACGACTAGAGTACAAATCTAAAGCAATCAAGGACAAGTGGTAGCTACATCCTGAAAAAAGGTATATCTTTGATGATAGTCTCCTTCAGCCGCATCAGCTCAGCTCCAAGATCTGCACGTAAGGTGAAGAAGTATAGTATGAGTACAACCAACCTCAAATACTCAGCAAGTATCCTGACTAATCTCAGTGAAGTAGTGACGATGTCTCAGGTCAAGGATACCCACTATATATATATATATATATATATATATATATATATATATATATATATATATATATATATATATAACCTGCACAACTCAATAACATATTCGTATACCCAGCAACAGTAACAAAGTCTAAACTGGAAATACAGGTACCACACAGTGCACATAGAGAAGATGTGCGCAAGTCTCTTAACAGTTCAACATGTAAAGAAAGTATGCTTCTGATATAAAATAACACATAACCAACTGTATATAGAGAAGATATTCCTAGATACTATTCCAGTTAAATAACTCAATATATAGAGAAGATATGCATCCAACATCATTGAATCCCAAGCTTGCATATAGAGAAGATATGCATAAATTATCAAATAATTCTTCCACAGTTGCACATAGAGAGGATATGCATGAAGTACCAGATAATCCTTCGACGATTGCATATTGAGAAGATATGCATGATATATCAATTAATCCTTCAACAAGTGAATACAGAGAAGACATGAATGATTACTCAATCAATCCTTCAATAATTGCATATAGAGAAGATATGTATGATTAAACAAGTCAAGTCACCGAATTCCCATATACAGAAGATATGTATCGTGGCTCATCCCATTAAGTAAGGTAGTATATAGACAAGATATGTATAAAGGTATGTATACAGTCTAGATAGCATAGAAATAATATATGCGGTAAAATCATGTATATATCAAATGATCAAATAGAGAAGATATGCAAAGTCCAACCAATGACCACTTTGCCATAACCACGTCAACCAAATATCCGGCGGTTTCTCACAACCTGCGTGTCCACTATCATGAGAGAAACATGAGATGGTAACCCCAAGGGGATTCATCCTTATCTACATGTTGCACAGATAATTCATGTGCCAATAATATCAACCACACTGATAACTCACGTGCCAATATAATTCATCCCGCACAGACCATTCACGTGCTGCCAATCTAGTCCATCAAACAGAAGGCATATACAAGAATACATATATAGGAATAACGGATATCAAATCACATAATCATGGACTGACAAAGATAGCATGCTAAGGTGTATGCATGTGCGAGTGTACGACTACAACTCAACTCAGGCGGATACACCGCACAACAATAAATATTATGCTTAACAGGAAATCAAAACCTATACATGATCTCTAGCTTGATTCACGGAGCTAACATAGTCATACAAACATTCAAAGCATGATAGCATGAAGACCAATATCCAAATAAAGTCATAGTACACGTACATAGCACTACCCTAGTCATGAATCATACATAGCACATGTATATATGCTCGTCACCTCGTATATATATTGCTTCTCATACATTTTACTTAACTAAACAAGGTCATGTCCTAAGGGTTACTCCCTCAATAAGATTAGGTAAGATACTTACCTCAAACAAGCCAAATCAATAATCTAAAATGCTTTCTCATGCGAACCGACTTACAAACGGCTTGAATCTCGCCAAAAATATCTCAATAACATCATATAATGCCATAGGAATGAAACTCAAATGATAAAGGTTGAATCTTTAAACAAATATGCAAAGTCAACCAAAATGTCAACCTCGCCCGCATCTCAGAACCCAACAAGCCTTATAAATTCTGACGACTCATTTGTATACCAGTCCAACCATACAAGTTTAATCCAAGTGTGACTCCGAATCGATCTTCAAATCTCAATTTTTAACTTTAGAAAAGTTTACCAAAATAAGAGGTTGTGAGTTCAAGTCACCCCAAGAGAAAGGTAGGGAGTTCTTGGAGGGAGGGAGCCGAGGGTCTATCGGAAACAGCCTCTCTACCCTAGGGTAGGGGTAAGGTTTGGGTACAAACTACCCTCCCCAGACTCTACTAGTGGGATTATACTGGGTTGTTATTGTTGTACCAAAAACCCCAAATTTTTCTCTATTTGATTCATCAATCAAATCCTAAAATTAAATATAAAATTATGAATAATTGTCAAATCCGAGTAAAAAATGCTTACCCAATCCAAGAGGGTTAAAATTGTCTCAAGAATCGCCTCAATCTGAGCTTCCAATCTTAAAATGTGATAAAATAAACTCAAACCTCGAAATGGCCTCTAAGTAGGAGCTGCAGGTCTCGTATTTGCGACCGAAGGCTTGCAATTGCGACCCTTTAAAATGCTACCAATGGCTCGCATTTGCGAACCCAGCCTGCCCAGCCAAAGTCACATTTGCAACACTACCCTTCGCGATTGCGAAGGTCCCAACTCAGCTATAAGGCCCCGTAAAAGTTTTTCTAAAAACCCGGATTCCGTGATCCCAACTCGCAAGCTCGCCGCGGTTCGGACTTTTTGGATTGTACAGTGCGCTGAAGAGTTGAAGGAAAATATTGAGCAGAAGTCGACATTTCTGCGATCCGTTCTACGACTGCAGAAACACTCTGCGGACCGCAAAATGGCCGTAGAGTGGAGCAGTCTTTTGGGCCATTTTTAATATTATTTTTGCTGCCCATTATTCGACCGCATAACCATTTCGCGGGCCGCACTCTTGTAGCATATCCTACTTTAGGATTTTTCGGAGGGAGGTTCTGTGGTGTATTATGCGACCATAGAACAGGTCTGCGGGCCGCATAGTGACCGCAGACATGGTCAGTTCCTTTCCAGTTTTGGCACCCAAGTTTTGCGGACCGCATAATCATTATGCGGTCGCATATGCGATCGCAGAACCTGTTCCTGAGCTTCATTTTTGAGTTTTGAAAACCCAACCCCACTTCATTAAAATAGATGTATGGGGCCATTTTTGAGCAAAAACCTGATACTTTAGAGTGAGAGAGAGCGTCCTAGAGGGAGAAAGTGATCTTCATCAAATTACTCTTCAATTTTGGCTTAAAACTTTGAATATTATCAAGAGAAGCACCCTAGGTCTTCATTCTAAGAGGTAAGATTCTATCACCAAGCTCCTAATTTCAAAATATAACTAGAATGGACAATTAGTAAGGTAGTTCATGGGGATGTGAGTGCTTACCTTGCATGCATGTATTCTTAAGGTACATGGAAAGGTTGTGAGTTAAATATAGAAAAGAATGGGGTGTGGGATGGTATAGTCTTTCATAAAAGGTCCATGGAACCTTAATACACACATAATGTTTGATAAAATGCTCAAGTGAGCTAGAATCATGATTGTTTTCCTAATTTTTGGCTCAAATTTGCTATATTGCTAAAATAGATTGAAGTTGCTAATATTCCGGAACATCTTAGAGTTTTAAGAAGCTCAATTGAGGTATGTTGGCTAAACCCCATCTTCTTATAATTTAATCCCATGGTATTCATGAAATCGATGCAAGTCCCAAAATGAACATCCTAGAAATTGCTATACTGAATGTGCTTGTTTTGAAAATATATGTGTAATATGTATTCCCATGCTTTCATCATGTTATATCGTCATTTGAGGAAAAGTTCAAAACTTAGAATATGTGTTAAAAATGCCTAGACTTCAAGTCAAATTCGATTAAAGACTGTTATGCCAAATTGTGTGAAAAGCCTCTATGTGCCTTGGATTCTAAATTGCTCACATGTGAAATCAAAAGTCTTGAATGAAAAACTGTGTTGTTGTTGATGATAATAATAATGTTGGAATATGGAAAAGAGCTTGAATCATGAAATACGGCTAAGCACCAAGAATAACTTTATAATTGGGGCCACTCGTGCCATTGTATTGAAAAGATGGGAAAGAAATACAAAGTGAGATGACTGATTGAAAAAGGGTGATGTCTCAAATGAGATGGCTTAGCAGATCGGTCCGATATCGGACTCCGTATAAGAACACCGTGGTATTGTGGATGAAATTGTGAATATGGTTGATGTCTCAAATGAGATGGCCTAGCCGATCGGGCCGAGATCGGACTCCGTGTAAGAACACGGTGGTATTGTGGATTGTGGCATATTGGCACTAAAAACCATCCAACCTAATATTGCGGGGATTGACTTAAAAATCTATGTGATCCTTAACTTGATGTTTTAGTGTTATTTAAAGTGCATATTGCATTCTTGACTGTTTCCCCCCGTATTATTGTTCATTCTATTGAGACAGTGTTTTAGTTTTACATACTAGTACTATTCGACAGTACTAACGTCCCTTTTGCCCGGGGCGCTGCATCTTTAAATGGATGCAGGTGTTTCCATAACAGACAATGTTGATCACAGATAGTGCTGCATCCTCTTCTCAGCGGACTCAGTGAGTTCCATTTCATTCCGGGGTCATGTATTGTACCTTTTGTTTGTATTGTGGTCACTTTTTGAGGTATAGTCGGGGCCTTGTTGCCGACACCATCTTTACTCTCTTTTGTATCTTTAGAGGCTCCGTAGACACTATGTGGGTTGTATATGAGTGTTATAAAGGTCAACGGATCATGTTATATTTTGGGCTCTTGTTCCACTCAGTCATAAGGATGTATGTATTTTGAAACTTAACAATGATGTAACAAAATGAAATGACTTAGTAATGTATATATGTGTGAACTTTTTACTCCCTAACTAATGAGAGCATGCCTTCTCTAGATCATAGGTGAGTCGGGTAGATAGTGTCTAGCAGGTTTGCTCGACCAGGTCTACTCGGTTGAGCGCCGGTCGCGCTCCCCGAGATTAGGGCGTGACATCAGCTGCTAACTCGCAAAAATCGATCAAATATTTTGCAAATACGAAGCCTTCCTCCATAGACTACTGTCGCAAGTACGACACCATGCTCACAAATGCAGAACACCACTGTTCGCAAATAAGATCCCCATCTTTAAAATGCGAAGAACGCCACCTCGCCCAGATCCGTAAATGTGAAAGAACCCTCCCAAACGTGATAGTCGCATTTGCGACCAATACATTGCAAATGCGAGAAGAGAAAAAACAAAAATCTCAGCTAAGCCAAAACCATCTGAAACTAATCTAGAACTCACCCGAGCCCCTCGGGACCCCGTCCAAACATACCAACAAGTCTTAAAACATAATAATGACCTACTCGAGGAGTCAAATCCCACAAAATAATATTAAATCTACGAATAACACCTCAATTCAACCTTAATGAACTATTTCAAATTTCCAAATTTCAAACTTAGGCCGAATACGTCTAAACAACTCGGAATGACCCCAAATTTTACACGCAAGTCATAAAGTACCATATGAACCTATTCCAAGGCTCAGAATGTCAAATGGACATCAATAACCACAAAGTCAACTATGGGTCAAACCTATTAACTCTCCAAACCATCAAACTTCCATCTTTCGGTAATTAGCCTCAAAATCATCTAGGAACACCGTAACTCAAATTCGGGCATACTCCCAAGTCCAAAATCACCATCCGGGCATAATGGAACTATATAAACTCCAATTCGAGGTCAAAAATACAAAAGTCAAACTTGGTCAACACTTCCAACTTAAGCTTCCATGCTATGAATTAAGTATTCCAAATCACTCTGAAATCTTCCCGAAACCAAACCAACCATTCCTGTAAGTCCTGAAATAACAAGCAAGCATAGAAGACACAACAAATGGGGGAACATGGCTCAAGAGTACATATACCCATGGGTGATCACACGTGACCACAAACCATATAAGCCCATTAACACAATCTCGACTGGAGATTCTTTCTTCAACCTTAGCCTGTAAACCTTAGAACCAATCTCTAACATCCAGAATTCTTTGTAAGATTCAATTGTCGCATATATACACTGTAGAAGTCTTCTCAAGCTGCGTGAAGCCATACTTATACTCCCAAGATGTAACCACACAAAGTACCACATTACTCACGTGCTCATGTAATATCTTCAGACCCCAATAGCTGCCCACCAAACCCAATACCGGTAGTACAACCCATATCAAAGAGAACCTCGTTCCAAACCTTTGCAACTCTGCTAATGATAAAAGAAACGTGTATAAACTCATAAACACCCAACAACTTAACAAGTCATGGAGATCTCTCGCCCCACAAGAACCATCATCAAATCATAAGCTAACTAATGACATTCTTCTCCAAGCATACCTCATCCAAGTCCGATTGCACAAATTTCGGGTCCCATGTCCTCACCTCACCCAGAACAAGCTACTCAACCAACACACACCAAATGCCACCTACAACTCTACATGACATAATCCGTGAACCAAACAAGTAACATCACGAATGTGATCAGTAATGGAAGAAGAACCAAATCAGAGAACTATCCAACAAGTTCAATAAATACAACCACAAAAGCACCATGCAAAGGCCCCTCCCACAAGGGAATAATAAAACACACTGAGTAGCATAAGGTATCATAACCAAAACAATCCTGATGTGGCATGCAATCTGATCCACATAATACAGTTGCGGGGCGCAACCCAGTCCAATATAATAATTCATATGAAAATACCCATTGGGATAAAATCCTCATACTCAACAGCCACATGTGCATCTACAACAAGCAAGTACAATGCATAAACATAGCCACTAGGAGACATATAGCATAATGCGCTATAAGAAAGGCAAGCACATCTATGGTGCAATAAAGAAGCCAACAACTCAGGAGCCATCTCGCTCTATATATAGATGCAAGGCTGAAAAAGGACCATCACAAATGTGTGAATAATCAAGTAACCTCACAACCCATCATAGGATAAGGGGGTAATATATGAAACTGTTTAGGGTAGGAATAACAACTATTCTGCCCGATAACATACTCAACGCAATTTCTGTGCAGAAGTAAACAAACCCGATCCGATGTAAAATACACATTCTCATTAGGCCTACCAATAGCCCCAAATCAAATTTTGATCATCCCAAAGTAGGTAAATAACCTTCCAAAATCTACTGTGCCGATTCATAACACATACAATCAGCGATCTAACCCTTAACATACCTTCACGGTCCGTCACCAGGGAGTATTCTGCCTCTGAGAACATCCAGTCTCTAAACCACAATAATGCAGGAATCCGTAACTGACCCTGATCCTCCCACTCAATGACTTACACATCACCCATACACAATCACTTCATGAGAAGTACTCTCATAAATCTTCCGCGCGACAAAGCAAAACCTGAACATAAACAGTCAACAACCGCGATTACCGTAATACTAGTCAAGCATCCGCAAGTCAACACACAATATGCTTTCCACAACGCCCTTCTCAAGCAATCTAAGATAGTGCTAGCATCCACTAAAATCCGAAATTTCCCATGTTTTTTTAGAACTCATAACCTTCATTTCAAAACTAAAACCGTAATCTTGTCCATTAAATCCCAATCTCGCTCAGTTCACTTCGCCAACCATGCCACAAAACAAAAACTCAAGAATTTCATCATCAACTCTAATACACAAGTAGGATATACACTCCCCAAACTAGGAACCTCTAATTTCAATTCAATCCAGGAGAACATCACAATATGCAACCGACCTTCTATACCCGTAAAAGACATCAACCTCGATTCATGGACAAAATCATCATGAAATCTTTGACACCTAATTGCACATAACTGAGCCATCAGAACTAGATCCCTATAAGTCAAGTAAGTCATGCAGACTGCCAAACCCAAAGGTACTACCCCAAAACACCTACAAAACTCTAACATACCAAAGGAACCGATCATTTTTGCCCCTATACTAATACAAACAAGTGCTAAGCTGACCCAATATATCCCAACTCCTCCCGATCAGCCCTCAAGGTAACACCCTTCTTTTATAGTACACTATAAACCTCAATCAAACTCATCCCAAGAGACGCCAATGCCAAACCACATTGCCCGAAGACCCATAAGCCACTTTAACCCCTCTCATATATCTGATAGTACCGGAACCCGAAATGCCTGCTCTAAAGAGACCTTCTATGAATCTGAAATTGTTTCCCTTATCTATCTAATACCAAAATATAGAATCAATAATGATATTAAAATATTGTAAGCTTCAGTGCCATATGATACAAATCTTAGACCTTAGCCATACACACCTCTAGAAATCTTTAAATGCCACATATGAATCTTGAACCCATTAGAACCTCCTCGAAAGTCACTCACATTGCTCTAATCACAAGACACAACCAATACATGATGAACGATGTGCGTCCCACCATCATATGAATGACCAATAGAAGAAACAAAGTGATTATATCTACAACGGAAAGCAAACCTAACTTGATCAATGTCCTTCATATATCAATAAACCATATTACATCATGCACTCAACGAATGTTTCTATAAAATCCTTCTCAAATCATAGCCAAACCACAAACATCACCTAGTCTAGGAACTGCAACAACACATGCCCATAAGATCTGATCGTCAAGGGTAGACTCTCCCACTTGGCTCGAAGCCATAGAACACATTGCCTAATAACTCATGTTTATCTTCCTTCCTAACTTCCATACTCTCATAATTTTTTTCGGCTGAATTCTTCAGAAACTCACGTAGCACTAGTCATTAAACACCCAAATCATATGCCAAATGCATACTCATCCTCGTGATAGTCGAGCGAACTTGTTCAAGAGATCCGAACTCTTAATAGTAGCACATACATCCCGCTGGATGGAAGGAAAACTCTTCATAGAACTTCATAAGAATCACACAACCTCACACCTTCTTGCAGGAGATAACCCACTTGCTTAGCCTCAAACTGACATCTCTCTATGACTCTACCATGATTGCAATCACCATGCAATCAATTAATCTTCCCAGAATCAAGACTCTTTAACAAGATATAATAATCTACTTCATTCCTCAATTGAACAACAAAAAAAATCCACCAACTCATCCATATTCTAAGACTATAATACACAACAAGAACAAACATCAAGCATCCATAACCCTTTGCATCCCAAGAAAATCCGTCCTGTGATATTCAACAGTATAAACGCAGTCTCCAGTCATATAATACTCATCATAAAGTTATCTAGTCACTCACCAAGCCATCTGTCCCACCAATAAGGATGCCACCTGATGTACGAGTCCCAACATCATATACGCACAAGGCTGAATCTATCGAGCCCAAGCTGCGATCTAATCCTGGCCTGAAGCCTCCCTGACTGTCCTACCTCCACAACATAGAACACACCTCGCACCTCATCTACAATGTCGCAAGCTGTCGGTGTATAGCTAATACCGAGTACTCAATATCGCATATGAATCGAAGAGAAAGAATCGAAGATATAAGCTTCAAGCTAAAATAAAGTCGCACGATAAGGAAAGAAAGATGGAAAGTTTCCTAGACGCTCTATAACCTCTCGAAGATAAGTATGGATGTGATAATACCGATCTAAAAGACTCTACTAGAAACATGCTCATGATAGGTGGAGCCTATGAAACTAGAACTCTAATACAACCTTGTCGCGATCCAAATTCCACCTAGTCATGATGGTACCTAAACCAACCTACTAGGTAAGCAAAACAACAGTAAACACAATTCTAATAAAGATCAGAAATAATTAACAAATAAATTAGCTAGATTTCCATACAATATACCAAGGTTTGGCAGTACAAGTCACGAGCCACTAAGATTTAGATTTACGAAGCGGGTAAGAAAATAAATACAAAATCTGTTTGGAATACACACGAACATAGTACAAATTCAAAGCTGCCAAGGATAAGTGGTAGCTACATCCAAAAAGCAGGTACGTCTTCAACGATAGTCTCCGTCAGCCACAACAGCTCAACTCTAAGACGTAAGGTGCAGAAGTGTAGTATGAGTACAACAGACACCATGTACTCAGTAAGTATCCTGACTAACCTTGGTGAAGTATTGATGAGGTATTAGGTCAAGGATAATCACTATATATATATATATATATATATATATATATATATAACCTGCACAACTCAATAATATACCCGTCTACCTAGCATCAGTAACGAAGTCTAAATAGAAAATACAGGTACCACAGTGCACATAGAGAAGATATGCTTAAGGCTCTTAATAGTTCAACATGTAAAGAAGGTATGCTTTTGATATCAAATAACACATCAACAACTGCATATAGAGAAGATTTTCCTAGATACTATTCCATTTTAACAACTCAGCATATAGAGAAGACATGCATCCAACATCAATAAATCGTCAAGCTTGAATAGTGAGAAAATATACGTAAAGTATCAAATAATCCTTCCACAGTTACATATAGAGAGGATATGCATGAAGTACCAGATAATTTCTCTACAGTTGCATATAGAGAAGATATGCAGGAAATATCAATTAATCCTTCAACAAGTGCATATAGAGAAGCTATGCATGATTACTCAATTAATCCGTCAACAATTGCATATAGAGAATATATGCATGATTAAACAAGTCAAGTCACATAGATTCACATATAGAGAAAATATGTATCGTGTCTTATCTCATCAAGTAAGGTAGAATATAGAGAAGATATGCATAAAGGATGTATGCATTCCAGAGCTAGCATATAGAGAATATATGCAGTAAAATCATGTATACATCCAAGGAGTTTGCAAATAGAGAAGAGATGCAAAGTCCAACCAAGGATCACTTTTCCATAACCACGACAATCAAAAACTCATCGGTCTCTCATAACCTGCGTGTACTCCATCAAGAGAGAAACATGAGAGTGTAACCCTAAGGGGATGAATCCTTATCCACAGGTTGCAGGGATAACTTACGTGCTGCACGGACAGCGCACGTGCTAATAATAATAACCGCACGGACAACTCATGTGCAAAAATAACTCATCTCATATAGACCACTCACATGCTACCAATCCAGTCCATCACACAGAAGGAATATACAAAAATATGTGTATACAAATAACGCATATAGAATCACATACTCATAGACTGAAAAAAATATCTTGCTAAGGTGTATGCATGTGCAAGTGTACAATTACAGCTCGAATAAGGAGGATACACCATTAAACAACAAATATCATGCTAAACAGGAAATCAACACCTATATATGATCTCTAGCATGATTCACGTAGCTCACGTAGTCATACAAACATTTCAAGCATGATAACACGAAGCCCAATTTCCAAATAAAGACATAGTACTGCCTAAACACTATCCCGATCATGAATCATATATAGCACTCATATATATGCTGGTCATCTCGTATATACATCGCTTCTCATACATTTAATTTAAACAAACAAGGTCTTGTCCTAAGGGTTATTCCCTCAACAAGATTAGGAAAGATACTTACCTCAAACAAGCCAAATCAATACTCTAAAATGCCTTCCCGCGCGAACCAACCTCTGAACGGCTCGAATCTAGAAAAAATAACTCAATAACATCAAATAATTCCATAGAAATCAAACTCGAATGATAAAGGTCAAATCTTTAAGCAAATATGCAAAGTCAACCAAAAAGTCAACCCCAGGCTCATATCCCAAAACTCGATCAAACTCACAAATTCTGACAACCCATTCGAATACGAGTCCAACCATACATGTTTCATCCAAATCCAACTCTAATTCGATCTTCAAATCTCAAGTTTTTTGTTTAGAAAAGTTTGACAAAAAACCCAATTTTTTCTCTCTTAAATTCACCAATCAAATGCTAAAATCAAGATAGAATCATGAATAATGGTCAAATCCGAGTAAAAAATACTTACCCAATCGAAGTGGGTGAAAATCACCTCAATCTAAGCTTCCAATCTCAAAATGTGATAAAATAAACTCAAACCCCGAAATGGCCTCTAGGTATCAGCTATAGGTCTCACATTTGCGATCGAAGGCTCGCAATTGCGACACTTGCAAATGCGACCAACGGCTCAAATTTGTAAACCGAGCCTACCCAGCCAAAGCCGCATTTGTGACACTAATCTTCGCAATGCGAAGGACGCAAGTTAGCTGCCAACTTGAAAAAATTGATCAAATGATTCGCAAATGCAAAGCCTTCCTCCGAAGACCACTGTCCCAGGTGCGACACCATGCTCGCAAATACGGACAACCAGTGTTTGCAAATATGGCCCCCATCTTGCAAATGCGATAAACGCCCATCTCGCCTAGATCTGCAAATGCGATAGAAACCTCGCAATCGCATTTGCAACCTATACCTTACAAATACGAGAACAGAAGAACCAACAATCTTAGCTAATCCAAAACTATCTAAAACTCACCCAAGCCCCTCGAAACCCCGTCCGAACATAGCAACAAGTTCCAAAACATAACACAGACCTACTCGAGGCCTCAAATTCCATCAAATAACATCAAAATCATGACCCAAATGATGCATAAAAGTCATGAATCACTATACGAACCTATTTTAAGGCTCGTAATCCCAAACACACATCAATAATCACAAAGTCAACTATGAGTCTAACCTATCAACTCTCCAAGCCTTCAAACCTCCAATTTCGGCAATTAGCCTCAAAATCATCTAGGAACACCGAATGTCAAATTCGGGCATATGTCCAAGCCCAAAATTACCATATGGACCTAACGGAACCATCAAAACTCCGATCCGAGGTCAAATACATAAAAGTTAAACTTGGTCAACACTTTCAACTTAAGCTTCCAAGCTAAGAAGTAAGTGTTCCAAATCACTCTAAAATTTTTCCGAAACAAAACCAACCATTCTCGCAAGTCTCGAAACAATACACAAGCATAAAAGACACAACAAATGGGGGAATAGGGCTCAAATACATAAGATAACTAGGAAAGTCGTATAGCAACCTGACCCAATATTCTTTCAGGATATACAAAAGAAATGAGATGGGGCTTTCCATAAAATTAGAATCACCGCTCTTTATTTTTATAAAACATGAAGTGAGAAATGTTATGCTACAAGAGATTTTAAAAGATCTCGAATAAATAATTCATGAAGCATAAGAAAACTTGATATCATTTTACTAAAAGTGTCTGCAATAAAGAAGCAATACTAGCTTATTATTACGTAATTAGAAGTTCTAGAACTATCACGACCCAAAATTTTACTAAAGATTGTGATGGCACCTATCCTCCAAGACTAGGTTAGACAATCACACAGTAATATAAAAACAGCAAAATAGGATATAATAAGTCTAAATTTAACATAAATAGTGGAATAAAGCTCCAACAAATCCAATATAGCAGTACATAAGTCAAACTCCCAAAACCAGGTAGTACAGAGTCATGAGCTCTAAACCAAATATATAATGATGTTTCAAATATACATTATTATCTGAATATAAAAGCAACAGTATCAAAGTAAAAAAAGGGGTCTCCAAGGGTTTGCGATGTCAATGCAGCACTACCTTGAATCCTCTTGATTGGCAAAAGAACTCACTCCCTATGTTTGTTGCTGCCAACACCCGAATTTGCAAAAAATAATATACAAAAGTGTAGTATGAGTATGGGACAACATGTACTCAGTAAGTATCAAGACTAACCTCAGTGAAATAGTGACAAGGTTCAAGTCATATGATACTCACTACTCAAGAACCTATGCAATATACTTAATGACTTGTAATAAGAATATAACCGGATGGAATATCATCACTCCACAAAACAGGAGTTATCAACAACACAGGTAAATTAGTCTTTGACAATCAAATAACCAGTCAATAACAGAGGCATAGAGTAGCATATTAAAATTCACAAAAAAGCATGTAAAAATGCGCAACAATGCATAAAGGATTCACTTGCATGGCCAATCTTCCACCCTTACACTCAATTCCCATCATTCACCTCCTCATCAGAATGCTTTTTTCTTCCCTCAGAACTAACAACATCAGTCAAGGTATCACAATCCTCGTGTATGCCATTAAGAGAGAAACATGAGATATGGCTACCCATGGGAGGATGGATCCATATCCATACGCTGCATAGCAAAAACCTCGTACCATAACAATAAGTGCATGCCAAAGATCTCGTGCCATAACAATAACAATATCATCAACTTGCACGAAAGACCTCGTTCCATAATAATAATAATATCCTTAATGCGCACGGTGAAGCCCTCATGCCAACACTAAAACAATCCACTCAATATGTCCATATGTGCCAAAATAACAACAAATTAAGATAACAAATTATCATCAAGAGACATATGCTCACAATTTATCAATGAGGTACACAAGGACATGAAAATAATAAGGTGCGGATGTGTGATCAAGATGTGGAACATGATTGCGGCTTAATTATATAGCAATAATATCACAAATGTCTATCTTGGAAAATGAGGAGATAATAATAATCCTAAACATGATCTCTATCGTGTAAGGATAAATTCAAGTAGTCTTACAAATTATCAGACATGTATCATAGAGAGCACACAATCAAACTAAGGTATACTAAAAGCCTAGAGTCTAATCCGGTCACTTTTAATAAATAGTACCCACATATACACTCGTCACCTCGCATATATGTTTCTTAAAAAATATTACAATTAGAAAAATAAGGCACAATCCTAAGGGTTATTCTCTCACGCAAGAGTAGGTAAGATACTTACCTCAACAAGCCCGAATCAACCCTTTAATCGACTTTCCTTAGAAATAATCTTCAACTAGCTCGAATCTAGCCAAAAACCACTCAATAACGTCAAACAATGTTATAGAAATAAATTCCAAATAATAAAGCTTCAATTTTTATTCAATTCTCACAAAGTCAACAGAAGTCAACCCTGGTTCCACACGATCAAATTCTGAGTCCAAGGGTAGATCCCGAGCACCTATAACTCCAGGAGCCCAATTATTTGATTATATTTTAAAACCAAGTCTAAATCATAGCTCAAAACCCTGATTTTATTTTCTTAAATTGTAGGGGAAAATCCTAATTTTTCTCCCAATTCTATGCTTTGGGTGTTAATAATTTATGTAGATTCTTGAAATATTACTAGAAATGTGTAGAAATCACTTATCCCAAAGTCTTGTATCAAAATGTCTAAGCCAAAATCGCCTCTCCCAAGTCTAGGGTTCAAAATATGAGATAATGAGCCTAAATCCTGAATCCCTCAATAAAAACCAATCGCAAGTGCCGCATTTACGACCAGGGTTCGCAAATGAAGGAAAAGGCTCGCAAATGCGAACTGGGGCCCTGAGTAGTAACCTCACAAATACAACAAGATCCTCACAATTGCGACCAATCATCGCAAATGCGAAGACCCCTTAGCAAAAGCGGACATTGAAATTGCGACACCATTTTCGCAAATGCGAAGCTTGCCTTCTCAGCCATATATCACAAATGCGATCCAAAGTCCGCAAATGCGCACCTCGCAAATGTGATGTCTGTAGCACCAGCAAAATTTCCAACTTCCAACATCAATCCCAAACCAATTCAAAACTCACAGAGCCCCTCTTGCCCCACTCCGAACATCCATACAAGTATATATACCTTTTATGAACTCGCTCGTAATCTCAAAATATCAAAATAACATCTACACTCGCGAATCAAGCACTAAAACACTTATAGCATGCATTCAAGTTCATCATCAAAGATTCACAATCAAGTGTTCGATTCATGCCTAACCAACTCAGAATGCAATCAAACTTTGTACACAAGTTACAAATGACAAAATGGACCTATTCGAACCCGATGACATCAAATTCAAACTCTTGGTCAAACTTGTGAAATTTTCAAACCTTCAAATTGCCAACATCTGGAAAATAGAGCCAAAACATCCTAGAGAACCTCTAAATCCATATTCATACGCCTATGTTCAATATTACCATACGAACCTATTAGAACCATCAAATCATGAATCTGAGGTCATTTACATAAAAGTCAAACCTTGGTCACCTCTTACAACTTAAGTTTCCAAAAATGGATCTAAGTATTCCAATTCACTCTAAATCCTTCTCGGAACCAAACCAACCATCCCTGCAAGTCACAAAACAACAATCAAGCATGCGAGAAACATCAAATTGGGAATTAAGGCTCATATACACAAAATCACCGGTCGAGTCGTTACATTCTCTTCCTCTTAAATAACCATTCGTTCTCGAACGAGTTTAGAATTATACATGAAATGCTAAAAAGATGAGGATATCTAATCCGCATATCATGTTCGATCACTCAAGTCGCCTCCTCGACTAGCTAACCTCTCCACTGGACCTTTATTGATGCGACCTACTTAGACTTGAGCTCCAAACCTACTTATCCAAAATGGCCACTAGCTCTTCCTCTAAAGCTAAATTCTTATCCAACTACATTGTGCTGAAGTCCAAAACACGTGACTTACCTTTGTTTTGTCATCTAGGACTTTTGTGCAAAGTTTGGGTTTAACCTGGCTTGGTTAGGCTTGAATTGGATGCTTGGTTCGATGTTTAGATGTTAATGAACTTCAGAGAAACATAATATGTGATTTGATGGTCGATTTTTGGTTTCGATGTTATTCGTTGTGTTTTGATCATTTGGATAAGTTTGTATTAGGTATTGAAACTTGTTGGCATGATTGGAGGGGATCCCGAGGGGCCTTGGATTTGATTTGAGGTGGTTTCAGACCATTTTTCCTTTGTTTGGAGTTGCTGGTTTTCTAATGTTTTATAGTGCTTTATGATCGCGAAGATTTTCTCACGATAGCGGAGAAATGGGAGTTGGCAGGAGATTTTTCATCTACGCATTTGCAAAGTAGGCAACGAGTTCACAGAGGGTTGGAGGCAGAAGTTTTGCGTTCGCAACTGGATGTTACGTTCGCGATGGAGAGGCGCCAGGCAGTGGGTTAGCCTTCCTGTTTGAGGATGTGATCCTGTATTTGTGTAGGTGTAGCTGGGCAGGGACCGCGTTCTCGACTTAGAGTTCGCGATAACGAAAAAGGGATTTCCAGCCGGGCATTTTTTGGCCTTCGTGATCGCGATGCATAGGCTTGGGTAGATCACTTAAAGTTGGCATTTCAGGATTTACCCATGTTATCATATTTGAGTCCTAGACTTTGAGAGTGGGAGATTATGAATATCTATTTTACTATATCATTGGAGGTATGTAATTTACACTTGGATTTGACTTTATATTATGATTTTCTATGGTTTTCTACACCTAAAAACTTGGATTTTAAAGTAAAATTGGGGATTTTTGGTAAAACTTTTGGAAAGTGAATAATTGAGATTTGAACCCCTATTTGGAGTTGGTTTTAGATGAAATTTGAATATTTTGATTCATATCATAATGGATGTTAGGGATTTTTGAGTTTTGTCGGGTTTCGGGAGGCGATCCTAGATTGACTTTTTGGTTGAGTTTGTATATGGATTAAAGATTACACCTTTGTTGTTTGGGTTCGATTTTTGTATCCTTGTTTGACATTATTTGGTTGTATTTGAATTGATTCGAGTCGTTTGGAGTTGGATATTTTAGGATTTCACACTTTTGGTGATTATATGGTTACCATATTGAGATAAGTCTCTTGGCTAACCTTGTTAAGAGAGAAAACCCTAGGATTTTACTTTTAATTTTTTAAGGTATTGGGGGTCGTGTATATACTTGGTGGTGAGTGTATATGTATTTACCGAGTTTACGTCATGATCGAGGGTGGAATTAGAATATTTTATGCTTTGTTTTGACTATGTGCTTGTTTGATTCGTGATTTATTTGACTTATGTGGCTACGTTTGCTCTCTTATTCATGTTAGAAATTATGCCTAGGCTTATGATTAATTGTGAAGGCATGGGAACTTATTCTTGATATGTTGAATTGCTTAATCTTACTTAGTCACATAGAGCTTCCATGAGCATATATCCATATGTTTTTATTTGATTCCTTGTGCACCTCTTATATGAAATTCTGGAGCATATATATACATTTAAATAAAGATACTTGATTTGGACTGAGGAATTTGGCACAAAAGGTAAGCGTGCAGATGAGTTACAGTTATGGCACACTAGACACGAAGATCGGATATTGATTTGTTTGGGATGCTATTATGCCCCTGCTGAGGTACACTCCTCTGATGCCTGGGACAATCTCTCCTCATAGGCCTCATTCACCACACTTATAACAAGCTCTTTGTGGACGTGTCTGCTGGGAGTGAGTCTACCCCAGACGACCGGAATAATCATTGTAAGAACTCTATGTGTGAGGTGCACTAAAGGATGACTGTCCGATATAAGTGCTCAGAAATCCATGGATAGCTGGTCAGATGAAATGACCTCTACCATGTCGACCTTTTTCCTCAGAGTAGGAGCCACTTAATCCTCCAAAGTCACGAGGCTTCTTAGCCTCATTATCCTCCCTCTCCTATCTGGGGATACGCTCTAGCCTCTTAGTAATCTCCAAATCCTAATGAAAGGTAGTCTCTGTCTCCATCTCTTATGCCATCCCAAACCTAAGGCTATAGGCGACTATCTCAATAAATCTACGGACCTGCTCCCTCGCAGTAGAAACCAGAAGAGATGTATAGCATGATAATTCTGTAAACCTCATAGCATAATAGGTCAGAGTCATACCATTCTTGTGTAAAATCTCATAATACACTGCACAAATCATCCCTGCGAGTCCGTGGTATAAAATCCTCCAAGAAAAGAATCGAAAATGAGTCCATATGAGCGGTATTGCGCCTGCTAGCCTACTCGATTGATAGGTTTGCCAACATCTGTATATTGGCCAAAATAATTGAAAAGAAGTAAAGCCAGCCCCGTTCGACTCCACTAAACCCAATGTGCGCAAAATATGATGACACTAATACAAGAAGCCCTATGCATCCTCAGTAGGACCTCCACTAAAATGGGGAGCATGAAGTCTCTAAAACCTCTCCATCCTCTTTTGCTCCTCAGCAGACAAGATTGGCCCCATCTTAGGATGAATTGCAATGACTGGCTGTACCGGCATAATACTCGGAGACTGATAAATATGAGCCAGCTGCTGTGGTGTACATGTGGCGGGAGTCTGGGCTCCTCCCCCACCCTCTGATGTAGCTGGTATAGCTGGAATCAATTCTTCCTGAGTCAAGCTCTCAAACATAATCATAATGTAAGCTATAGTCTCCTGAAGCTTAGGTGTAGTAATTGGCCCCTCCGATGCCTGATCTGGTTCCACCTGCTTTACAAGATCGGGCACCTGCTCCTCATCTGGAGCTACTAATGGCTCCACCACTGCTTCTCTAGCAGGACCTCTAGCTGCAGCGTGTGCCCCACCTTGGCCTCTGCCCACCCCCAGCCTCTCATGGCTTTGAAAGGGGGAACTGATGCCTAGTCAGCTGATCCCGCAGAATGTGTCCTCATCATCTATGAGAGAATAAAGCATGAAGATTCAAACTTCGAGATAAATAAATTTGCATGATAAATAATAGAAGAAAGAGAAGTTTTCCTCACAGTCTAATATCCTCTTGAAAATAAGTACAAACATCTTCATACCAATCCACAATATTTTACTAAACTTGCTCATGACTCGTAGAACCTATGAACCTAGGGCTCTGAAACCAACTTGTCACGATCCAAAATTCCACCAAAGGTCGTGATGGTACTTATCCTCCAAGACTAGGTCAACCAATAATACAATAATATAAAAATAGTGAAACAAAATATAATAAGTCAGAATTTAACATAAATAGTGAAATAAAGTCCAACAAAGCCAATATAGTGGTACATGAGTCAAACTCCCAAAACTAGGTAATACAAAATCATGAGCTCTAAACCGAATACATAAAGATGTCTCAAAAGTACAATATTGTCTAAATGCAAAAGAAACCGTATGAAAGTAAAAGAAGGGGACTCCAAGGGTTTGCGGCGTCCATGCAGCACTATATTGAATACTCTCGATAAAAAAAATACTAACTCCCTAGGTCCGTAGCTTCCAACACCCGAATATGCACAAAAATGTGTAGAAATATAGTATCAGTATGGAACAATATTTACTCAGTAAGTATCAAGACCTACCTCGGTGAAGTAGTGACAAGGTTCAAGTAATGTGATACTCACCTGATCAAGAACCTATTCAATATACTTAATAACTTTCAACAAGAATATAATCGGATGCCATATCATCAACTCAAAAAAATAAGAGCTATCAACTCAATACACGTAAATTAGTCTTTGACCGTCAAATCAAAAGTCAATAACAAAGGCATAGAGTACCATGTTCAAATTCACATAAAAGCATGTAAAAATGCGCAACAATGCATAAATAATCACTTGCATGGTCAAGCTTCCACCCTTACACTCAACTCCCATCATCCGCCTCCACCTCAGAATCAACAACACCAGTCAAGATACCACAATGCACGTGTATGATATCTATAGATAAACATGAGAAGGGAACCTTAGGAGATGTATCCATATCTACACACTGCACGGCAAAAACCTCATGGCATAACAATAAGCGCACGACAAAGACCCTGTGCCATAACAAACAATATCATTAATTCGCACGGCAAAGACCTCATGCCATAACAATAACAATATCCTCAATGCATACGACAAATACCTTGTATACCAACATCATCACACCACCATATTCGCATGGAATATACCTCGTGCCAATACAAAACCAATCCGGTCAACATGTCCATATGTGCCAAAATTACAACAAATCAAGATAATAATTTATCATCAAGAGAAATATTCACAACTCATCAATAAGGTACACAAGGACATTAAAATAATAAGGTGCATATATATGCTTAAGTGAAACATGACTATAGCTAAATCAATATAGGATAATTCCATAAATGCCCATCTTGTCAAATTAAGAGATAATAATAATCCTAAACATGATCTCTAGCATAAAAGGATAAACTCAAGCAGTCATATTATAACGACCCGATCAGTTATTTTGAGAATTTACATTCAATTCAGTCGTTCGAGGTCATGAATAGTTTCATATGGTGTATTATGACTTGTGTGAATCATCGGTTTTGGTTTTTAGGTGATTCGGAATTTATTCGGATGAATGATTCTTAACTAGGAAGCTTTAAGTTGGAAGAGTTGACCAAGTTTGACTTTCATGTATCTGACCTCAAATTTGAGTTTTGACAGTACCGTTAGATCTGTATGGTAATTTTGGACTTTGGTGTATGCCCGGAATTGCATTTAGATGTTTCTAGAATGATTTGGAGCTAATTGGCGAAAGTTGACAATTTGAAAATTTAAAAAGTTCATAAGTTTGACCGAGAGTTGACTTCGATGTTATCGGGTTCGGATTGTGGTTTTGAGAGATAGAATATGTTCATTATTTCATTTGAAACTTCTATGCAAAATTTGAGGTCATTCCGAGTTGATCTGATAAGGTTCAACACGAGTTTTGGAAGTGAAAAGTTCATTAAGTTTGATTTGAGGTGCGATTCATGATTTTGATGCTGTTATGTGGGATTTGAGGCATCCATCAAGTCTGTATTATGTTTTGGAACTTATTGGTATGTTCGGACAGGGTCCCGAGGGGCTCCGGTGAGTTTCAGATTGTTTTGGGTTGTGTTGCGCTCGTTTTTTTATGTTTCAACGTTGTTTCTTCAAGCGTAAACTATATCAAACTAAGAAAATGAGCTCCAAAATATATTTTTATTAAATCATTATATCCGTATCATAATTACGGAGCTATAGGAAAAAGAATCGTTGAATTTGGACATCGTGTGAGGGGTTTGCCCATTTTAGTACCGGAGAAGAAAGATGATGCTTCGCAGATGCGAAGTTGGGTCCGCAGCTGCGACCCCGCATGTGTGAAAGATGGTCCGAAAACATGGAAATTACAGTTGGCTGACCACATGAGCGGATTTGTGGGCGTAGAAGCGGAATTCCCCATATATTAAAAAATCAGCCTGCGTTTATTTAGTATTTTTAGCATTTCTTGAGTTCTAGAGCTCCGTTTGAGGTGATTTTTGCGGCGTTCTTCTAGTTTTTCATGGCGATCAGTATCTTACCTCATATTTTGTATTTTAAAATTATGATACTAGTTCATTTATGAATTAATCCATATTTTGATAGGACATTTGTGGGTTATATCCCTAAAACTTAAGGGGATGAAATTTATGGATCTAAAGGTCAATTTGAAATCGGAATTTGATTGATATAGATATGTTTTGCTCGGTTTTGATTATTTTACATAATTTCATCTTTAAAATTTGTATTTAAATGGTGAATCTAAAATAGAAATTGAGAGTTTTTGTCTAAACTTTTCTAAAGTGAATGTTTGAGTTTTGAACATCGATTCAAAGTCGGATTTGAGTGAAATTAGAATGGTTGGACTCGTATTTGAATGAGTTTCTAGAATTTGTAAGCTGGTTTGGGTTTCGAGGTGCGAGCTTCGGTTTGACATTTTAGTTGACTTTGAGTTTGATTAATGATTCGGTGTTTATCTATTGGGTTTGTCTTCTTTGACATTTTTTTATTTTTTTGAATTATGTTTTGGCTAGTTTCGAGTCGTTCGGAGGTTGATATGCATTGATGGCATTTCTAGAGTGTTTTTTGCCTTGGTCGGTAATTGTTTTTATATGTTTGAGGTAAGTATTTTATCTAAACTTGGTTGAGGCACTAGTTTCCTAAATTATTTGTGATAGCTACGTGCTATGGGTGCGCATGTGTGTGGGGTTTGAGCCCATGTGTGAGCACCGGGGTATTTATCCATGCTCAGGGTAGTGCTTAGGCTATGATATGCTTAGAATTGACTGTTAAGCTTTAAGCTATCATATTTCTCATATTTGTAAAATTGTTGTGAACTATTTGAGTCATGTTTGAGGTTATGAAGAGGCTAATTCCCTGAATAAACCTTGTAATTGCTATTTATGTAATGAAATTGCCTATTTGAGCTATGATAGCACACCTTGCACATGACTACACTTTAGCATGTTATTATACCAAACTATGAGCATGAAATCTGATATTTATTCATCATATACATGTGTTTTGTATACTTGCTTCTGTGTGATATGATTTGGAGTGGATGCATGTGACCACGCCGGACAGATTGTATTGTTATGCCTGTGACCACGCTGGACGGATTGTATTGTTATGCCTGTGACCACGCTTGGTGGATTGTGTTGTTATTCCTGTGACCACGCCGGGTGGATTGTATTGATATAGCTTGTGACCACGCGGGGCGGATTGTATTGAAATGCTTGTGACAACGCCGAGCGGATTGTGATATAGCCTTTGACCACGCCGGGCGAATCGATTATATTGAGCCTGTAACCATGCTGGGCAGATCCATTATATTGAGCCTGTGACCATGTCGGGCTAGTAGCACGTTGAATTGGTTGTGCTTGTGTGTGGATAAGGATCCATCCCCCTAGGGTCACCCTCTCATATTTTTCTCTTGATAGTGTACACGCAGATTGTGAGAAATCGATGGGTTTTGGGTTGATGTGAGAGCTGGTTATTATTATTTGGATCTGGTTACACGTCGCAACATGCCTTATTAACTTATTGTTATTTGGATCGGGTTGCGCACCGCAACAGACTGATATTTGGTAATTGCATTTCATCTTTACTTGCAATTTTCTTGACTGTTTACTTGATTTACTGGCATTTCTTCTTTATATGCTAGATTGTTGACTGAGTAGAACACTTTAAAACAAAGGAATGAGAGCATCAAGGTGGGTTTTACCTGTGATGTCTTGATTTATTATATATATGTTCTATACTTGTTGAATTTCTGAACTGCACAGGTGATCAGGGAGTATCAATTATAGTTCTTGCTTCTATTACCTCGCCAAGGTTAGTTAGAATATTTATTGAGTACATGGTGTCGGTTGTACTCATACTACACATCTGTACCATGCGTGCAGATCTTGGAGTTGATATTGCGGTACATGGCGGGAGCTAGGACTGAAGACGTACCCGCGTTCCGTATATGGCTATCACTTGTTCTTGGTAGCTTTAGATTTGAATTTTGTTCATGTACGTTCCAAAACGATATTGTATTTATTTCATTTCAGATTTTTATTTCTAAATCTAAGTTTTAGTGGCTCATGACTTGTACTGCCAGTCCTTGGGGAATTGTATAAATATTCGGTTATTTCACTTTTGACTCAAAATTTATTATTAAATTGTGTTTACTATTATTTGGCTTATCTAACGGGTTGGGTTTGGTGCCATCACGACTTGTTGGATTTTGGGTCATGACAAGTTGGTATTAGAGCTTTAGGTTCATAAGTTCTACGATTCATGAGCAAGTGTCTAGTAGATTGTGTTGTTATTTGGATCGGGTTGCACGCCACAACAAGCCTTATCAGCTTATTTTTATTTAGAACGGGTTGCGCGCCGCAACAGACTGATATTTGGTTATTGCATTTCATCTTTACTTGTAATTTCCTTGAGTGTTTACCTTATTTACTTGCATATCTTTAGTCAACAATCCAACATATAAGGAAGATATGCAAGTAAATCAGGTAAACAGTCAAGGAAATTGAAACTAAAGATAAAATACAATAACCACATATCAGTCCATTGCTGCGTGCAACCCGATTCAATGATAGTAACCAGCTCTCCCAGAGCTCACATCAACCAGAAATCTGTTGTCTTTTCACAATCCACGTGTACACCATCAATAGATAAATATGAGAGGGTAACTCTAGGGTGATGGATCTGTATCGATACGCTGCACGGACAACTCACGTGTTGCACAGACAACTCACGTGCTAATAATATCAGCCACACGGACAACTCACGTGTTATAATATCCAATATCTTGTTTCGCACGGACAATTTAGGTGCTAATAATCACAATCCACCCAGCGTGGTCACAAGCTAAATATCACTATCCCCAAGGCGTGGTCACATGCACAACAATACAATCCGCCTGCATGGCACGTGCATAACAACATAATCCGCCTGGTGTGGTCACAAGTATCCAGTCCAATCATATCACACAGGAGAAAATAAATAATAATAAATGTTTGTGATGAATGGATAACATATCTCATGCTCCTAGACACGTATAAATGACATGCTAAAGTGTAGGCATGTGCAAAATGTGCTATCATTGCTCAAATTGGCAATTTCATCACAGAAATAATAATTACCAAGTTTTCAAGAAATTATCTTTTTCGTAACCTCAATCATGGTTGAAATAGTTCACAACAATGTTACAAATACAAGAAACATTATAGCTTGAAGCTTAACAGTCAATTCTAGGCATAGCATAGCCTAAGCACTACCCCGAGCATAGAAAAATACCTTGGTGCTCGCACATGGGCTCAAACCCCACACATATGCGCACCCATAGCACGTAGCTGTCACAAATAATTCAGGCAACTAGTGCCTTAACCAAGTTTAGATAAGATACTTACCTCAAACAAGCCAAAACAATTACTGACCAAGCCAAAACAACAAATCGACCTCCGAACGGCTCGAAACTAGCCAAAAGCAACTCAAAAATATCAAAATAATGTCAATGAAACAAACCCAATCGATAAAGGTCGAATCTTAAATCAAATACTCAAAGTCAACCAAAATGTCAAACTCGGCCCCCCACCTCGGAACCCGACAAAACTTACAAAATCCGATAACCCATTCAATTACGAGTTCAACCATACCAATTTCACTCAAATCCGACTCTGAATTGATGTTTAAAACCCAAAAATTCAATTTAGGAAAGTTTTGATAAAAAACCCCAATTTCTCTTTTGAAATCATCAATCAAACGCCAAAATCGAAGATGGAATCATGGAATAAAATCAAAACCGAGTAGAAAGCACTTACGCAATCAATGTAGTGAATATCGCCTCCAAAATCATCCAAATCCGAGCTCCATGGCTCAAAATATGATAAAATGACTCAAGGGCCCGAAATAGAGTACTTATAATCACTACTTAGATATATGAATCGCGATCACGGAAATACCATCGCGATCGCGAAGAAGAAAAACTCACACTGCCCTGAGACACTCAACGCGTTCGCGAGCCTACTCTTGCAAACGCGATGCCCACGGATGCCAACGATCCGCGAACGTGGCCAACACCACGCGAACACAAAAGAGGATTCACCAGCTCACAGCTACCCAGCTCAACACTACGCGACCTCGATTCCACTTACGCGAACCAGATGCTCAAGTCCCCACAACTTACGCGAACGCGCTCTACCAGTCACAAATGAGATGAAGAAAATACCTAGCTCCAGATTGCCTATGCAATCACATCTGTATCTTCGCGATCATGAAGAATAACTGTGACACCACATAACAGCAGTAAACTAGCTCTGCATTAAGCTAAGAGATGATCCGAAATCCGTTTGAAACTCATCCGAGCACCTCGGGACCCCGTCCGAACATGCCAACAAGTTTCAAAACATAACACGGACCTACTCAAGGCCTCAAATCACACATTACAACATCAAAATCGCAAATCATACCTCAAATCAAACATTATGAACTTTTGAACTTTCAACTTCCAAAACTCGTGTCGAACCATATCAAATCAACCCGGAATGACCTCAGATTTTGCACACAATTCTCAAAAGAAATAACAAAGCTATTCTATTCCCCAAAACCATAATCCGAACCCGATATCATCAAAGTCAATTCCCGGTCAAACCTATAAACTTTCCAAACCTTTAAATTGCCGACTTTCGCCAATTAAAGACAAAACCTTCAAGAAACATCCAAATGCTAATCCGGGCATACGCCCAAGTCCAAAATCACCATCTGGACCTAACGGAACCATCAAAACTCTGATCCGAGCTCAAATACACAAAAGTCAAAATTGATCAACTCTTCCAACTTAAAGCTTCTAACATGAGATTCATTCTTCCAAATAAATTCTGAATCACCTGAAAACCAAAACCGACGATTCACACAAGTCGTAATACATCATACGGATCTACTCAAGACTTCAAATACCTGAACGTAATGAAAATGCTCAAACCTACCGGTTGGGTCGCTACATCTTTCCCCACTTAAAGATACGTTCGTCCTTGAACATGCCAAGAGTTGTTCCAAAGCCATCCAATCACTATGTAAACTCACCATGCCCATACCCGTGGGTAACCCCACGTCACCACAATCAATGTAAGCCTGACAACACAACCTAACTGAATATCCTTGCTTCAACCTTAGTCCATAAACCTTAGCATAAAATCTCAACATCTGGAACTCATTATAAGACTCGATTCTCGCATCTATACTCTGTGCAAGTCTGGACAAGCTGTATCAAGCCATAACCATAACCCATGATGTAATCACATGATATACCACATAACTCGCATACTCGTAGCAATAATTTTCGATCATAGTAGCTGCTCAAAAACAAACTTGGTACCGGTAATAAACCACATATCAAATAAAACCTCTCTCAAAACCTGTTGATCGGAATGAAAATGCTCAAAACGATCGGTCGAGTCGTTACATTTTTCTCCACCTAAACATACCTTCGTCCTCGAACATGCCAAAAGTCATTCCAAAGCCATCCAATCACTATGTAAACTCACCACGCCCATTCCCGTGGGTGACCCCAGGTCACCCCAATCAATGTAAGCCTGACAACACAACCTAACTGAATATCCTTGCTTCAACCTTAGTCCATAAACCTTAGCATAAAATCTCAACATCTGGAACACATTATAAGACCCGATTCTTGCATCTATACTCTGTGCAAGTCTGGACAAGCTGTATCAAGCCATAACCATAACCCAAGATGTAATCACATGATATACCACAAAACTCGCATACTCGTAGCAATAATGTTTTATCACAATAGCTGCTCAAAAACAAACTCGGTACCGGTAATAAACCTCACATCAAATAAAACCTCGCTCAAAACCTTTGCACACTGCCGATGATGAAAGAAACATGCAGAAACTCATAACCACTCGTCAGATCAACAAATCACGGAGCCCTCTCTCGTCCGACAAGAACCATATCCAAATTCTAAGTCGATCAATGACATTATCCTTCCAAATATACCTCAATAAAATATGATAGCACTCATTCTAGGTCTAATGACCTCATCCCATCAGATACAATTACTCGACTGACACGCCACACCAATACTACCTCAAGACACATATCGTGCAATCCATGCACCAAACGAGCAACAACTCAAATGCTCCTAGTAATGGAAAGAGAATCAATGAGTTAATCGCCCCGCAAGTTCAAAAAATACCACCACATGCACAATGTTACAAAACCATCACACATAGTAGAACTACAACACGCGAACCTAACACAAATGATCATATCATAACATAACTCTGCCACAACGCGTGAACCAATCCAAACACTGGTCCACATGAAATACCTCAAGCCATAATGCTCAAAATCCACAACCCTATGCAAATCAACAACAACACACGAAGGGCATGACCATAACCACGTAGAAATGGCTAGCACAATATAGCACCAATAGAAAAGACCATAACCAAGGTGCAATCAACCATTCGACATCCCGAGTACCATTTCGTTTGAATTCTGCCACAAGACCCAAACAGAACCATATCATAAGTGCAAATAACCAACAAATCACAGCCCATTGTAGTATAGAATAGTAACATATAGAACATATCAGAACAAGAACAAGCTTAACTCTAACCGAATGACACATCCCTCAACAATAACAATGTTGAGTCAACAAATATGACCCGGTGTAAAATACACATCCTTATTGGGCCTATCCATGGGCCTTCAAATCAACTCCGGTCATCCCCAAATGGATAAATAAGCTTCTAAAAGTCCACAATGACCTAACCATGACACATACTACCATATGGCTAACTTTGGCCACATCTTCACAGTCCGCAACCATGAAACAATATGCTTCTGAGAACTCCCATTCCCCAAATCCATAGAACACATTAATCATCATAGTTGATCCTAACTCCTCCACTTGATGAACAAACACATCTCTCATACACAATCATCCTATGAGAAATACTTCTATAATTCTCCCGCGCCATATATCAAAATCTGAATATCAGTCGTCGATCAGCCAGGCGAGTACCGCAATAACAATGAAGCATTCGTAAGTCAAAACACAAGGCGCCTTTTGAAATGCGCACCCTTCTCAGGTAAAACCAAGTAGCACTAGTATTCATCTAAACATATGAGACCGTCTCTGCTGTCTAAAATTTATGACCTTCCCTTCAAAATAGAACCTCAACCTAGTACATGCAAACCACAATCCCACACGGCGTACCACATCTATCGCATCATATGAAAACACAAGAATCTCATTATCAACTCTGAGTCATAAGTATAATACATACTCGATCAGTTAGAAACCTTCTACTTGATCACATCCAATAAAAACTCACAATACACAACATACTCCTCATGCCGGTAGAAAATATCCATCTCAAACCGTAGTAGAAATCATCGAGAATTCTACGAAACCCATTTGCACGTAACCAAGCCATCAGGACTGGATTCCTCTGATAAAACCAAGTCACGCAAGTCGCCAAAACTCAAGAATGTTTCCACAAAACACCGGTAAAACCTCACCACATCATTAGAACCAAAAGAACCGATCACACCATTAACATACAGATCCAACCTACTACTAAGCTATCCTATTTCCTCTAAGTTGCTTCAAGTTCACACTCCTCCTTGCCAACACACCACGATCTTCAACCAAAGCTCGCCACAAGAGATCCTAGCATGAAACCACGCATTCCTACGCATATAAGCCATTGTATTCCCTTTTCAGTATCCAATAGTACCATAACCAAAATGCCCACTTTGAAGAGACCTTATGTGAATCAAATGTTTTTTCCTTAACCTCTCTAATGCTGAAATGTAGAACCCGTAATGAAATAGAAATACTGCGAGTCCCAACACCATCCAATGCAATCTCAAGTCTTAGACTTTTACAAATCCGAAAATTCCTCAAATACCACATATGAATCTTGAACTTGTCAGAACCTTCTCGAGAGGCATCCACTCTATTCAAATCACAATGCACCACCAAACCGAGTCGAGTGACCTGTGCCCCATTCGCACACCAACACTCAAAGAAGTAACCTCCGTATTAACGCAACCGAGTAAATACTTACTCCATGCACACTACATCCATCACGAATAACAAATCCAATTCATCCTATGATTTTCACTTACTCGTAAAGTGTAATATATCATGTATCCAGATATTTCCTTACTCGAGTCATCCTCGAAATCCACTTTTTCAAGTCATAACCAATCCATAAGTATGCCTTAAACCAGAACTGATATAATACATAACCATGAAATCCAATTGACGATCGCAGACACCCACAATTGGCTCGAAGCCATAGAACAAAACATCTGATAACCCACAATAACCATACTCTATTATTGTCATAACCCCGCACTGAAATTCAACTAAATCCTTCATAAGCTCATGCAACACATACCATAAAATACCTCAAATCATCTGCTAAGCTTGTACCAATCCTCGTGACAATTAAGTCAGCTTTCTCAACCGATCCAAACTCAAATTGCAACATGTATAACCCACTAGTAGAAAGAAACTCTCCACACAACATCATAGGGATCACACAGATTACCCCACAGGTGATAAGTCACATGCTTATCCTCAAATGGACATTTCTCTATATCCTTTCATGACCACAACTACTACACAATCACTTATTCTTCATGATTTTGAACTCGTCAACAAGACATGAGAATCTACTTTTCCACAAATGAACAACATCAAAGAATCCATTAAAATACTCATAACTCAAGACTAAATAACACATCCATAGGAATTGAGCATTCATAATCCTTTCAGATCCCAAGCAAAATCTTCTCGTCATACCAAAACAATCTGAACACATCCCGCAGTTACATCACAAATGTTATATAGATTTCCATCCACTTACCGAGTCATACATCACACTTTTGGGACACTACCAAACATACGAGTCCAACAAGCACATACTCGCAAAACTGAAACCACCATGCCCAAACTGCGATCAAACCTGACCTCAAGTCCTCCAGACTGGCCTATCACCAAAACATAGAGAATAGGTGAGTGAAAGAATTCAAAGAGATACGCTTCAAGCTGAATCAATGCAACACAATAAGGAATGAAAGATGGGAAGTTTCATCTTAGATGCCTTGTAGCCTCTCGAATATGGGTATGGACGTCATCATACCGATTCATAAGACTCTACTAGACATTTGCTCATGACTCGTAGAACCTATAAACCTAGAGCTCTGATACCAACTTGTCAAAACTCAATATCCAACTAGTCGTGATGGCACCTAACCCAATCCGCTAGGTAAGCCAATTAACAATAACGCAATCCAAATGAGATAATGAGAAATAAATAATGAAATAAATGAACTTTTATACAACAACCCAAGGACTGGTAGTACAAGTCATGAGCCACAAAGACATTGATTAACAATACTGAAATGAAATAATTACAACACATGTTTGGAATGTACATGAATAGAATTCGAATCTAAAGCTACCAAGGACAAGTGATAGCCATAACTGGAATGCGGGTACATATTCAAGGCCAGCTCCCGCCATACACAACAGCATCAAGTCCATAATCTGCACGCAAGGTGTAGAAGTGTAGTATGAGTACAACCGACCCCATATACTCAACAACTATCCTAACTAACCTCGGTGAAGTAAAAGAAGAAGGAACTATAAATGATACTCACTAACACCTGTAGAGTTCATAATTTCAACAAGTATAGAACAAATATGTGATCAAATCAGGAAAATCTCAAGTAAAACCACTTTGATGCTCACAACTTTTTGATCTAAAGTGTTCTGCTCAGTCAACAATCCAGCATATAAGTAATATAGGCAAGTAAATAAAGTAAACAGTCAAGGAAATTGTAAGTAAAGATAAAATGCAATAACCACATATCAGTCTGTTGCAGCGCACAACCCGATCCAATAATATTAACCAGCTCTCCCAGAGCTCATATTAACTAGAAATATGTTTTTCTTCTCACAATCTGTGTATACACCATCAAGAGAGAAACATGTGAGGGTGACCTTAGGGAGATGGATCTGTATCCACACACTGCATGGACAACTCACGTGCTAATAATATCAGTTGCACTGACAACTCACGTGCTACACGGATAACTCACATGCTATAATATCAACATCTGAATTGGCACAGTCAACTCAAGTGTTGAACGGAAAACTCACGTGCTAATAGTATAACAATCGCACAGACAACTCACGTGCTAATAATCATAATTCGCCCGGTGTGGTCACATGCTCAACATCACAATTCGCCAGGCATAGTTACATGCATAACAACACAATCCGCCCGGCATGGTCATAGGCACAACAACACAATCTGCCCGGCATGGTCATAGGCATAACAACATAATCCGTCCGGCATGGTCACAGGCATCCAGTCCAATCATATCATAAAGGAGCAAAAAAACAAGAATACATGTATATGATGAATGAATAATAGATCTCATGCTCCTGGACTGGTATAAATGACACGCTAAAGTGTAGGCATGTGCAAATTGTGGGATCATATCTCAAATCAGCCATATCATTACAGAAATACCAATTTCCAAGTTTATCATTACAGACATGGTTCCAATAGTTCACCACAACGTTACAAATACGAGAAACATTATATCTTAAAGCTTAACAGTCAATTCGAGTCATATCATAGCCTAAGCACTACCCCGAGCATGGATAAATACCCTGATGCTCGCACATGGGCTCAAACCCCACACATATGCGCACCCATATCATGTAGTTATCATAAATAATTCAGGCAACTTTATAAGCTCCATCCCGCACAAATCGACCTCTGAACGGCTTGAAACTAGTCAAAAGCAACTCCAAAACATCAAATAATGCCCAATAAAAGAAACTCAATCGATAAAGGTCGAATCCTTAATCAATTACTCAAAGTCAACCAAAATGTCAAACTTGGGCCCGCCACTCGAAACCCGACAAAACATACAAATTCTGACAAACCATTCAATTACGAGTTCAACCATACCAATTTCACTCAGATTCTACTATGAATCGATGTTCAAAACCAAAAAATTCAATTTTAAAAAGTTAAGACAAAAACACTCAGTTTCTCTTTTGAAATCATCAATAAAATGCCAAAATTAAAGATGGAATCATGGAATAAAATCAAACCGAGTAGAAATCACTTACCCCAATTCATGTGGTAAACATATCCTCTACAAACGTCTAACTCCGAGCTCCATAGTTCAAAATATGATAAAATGACTCAAGGACCCGAAATAGAGTACTTATAATCACTGCTCAGATATATGAATCGTGATCGCGAAAATACCATTGCGACCGCAAAGAAAAAAAACTCACACTGCCCTGAGACACTCTATGCGTTCGCAAGCCTACTCATGCAAACATGATGCCCACAGATGCTAACGGTCCATGAACGCAGCCAACACCACGCGAACGCGAAAAAAGATTCACCAGCTCCGAGCTGCCCAGCCCAACACTACGCGAACGCGATTCCACTTATGTGAATCAGATGCTCAAGTACCCACAACTTACGCGAATGCACTCTCCTAGTCGCGAACGTGATGAAGAAATTATCCAGCTCTAGATTTAGCCTATGTGATCGTGTGTGTATCTTCGCGATCGCGAAAAATAACTCTGACACCAAATAACGCCAATACCTTCAGTTAACATCCAAATGCAAATCCGGGCATGTGCTAAAGTCCAAAATTACCATACGTACCTAACAGAACTATCAAAACTCTGATCCGGGCTCAAATACACATAAGTCAAATTTGGTCAATTCTTCTAACTTAAAGCTTCTAACATGAGATCCATTCTTCCAAATAAATTTCGAATCACCTAAAACCAAAGCTGATGATTCACACAAGTCATAATACATCATACGGAGCTACTCAAGACTTCAAATAGCTGAACGGAATGCAAATGCTTAAAATGACAGGTCGAATCATTATAGCAAATGCGGTGAAAGCTTCGTATCTGTAAAGCTGTGCATTGCCTTAAGTTATCGCAAAAGTAGTGCCTAGGTCACAAATATGGGTCACCCCTGTTACTATGACAAACTCTTTGCTAAAAAGAAGACCCAGGTAGCAGTTGCCCTTCGCATTTGCGAGCCTGACATCTGAAATGCGAGCCTCAAAATTACGATCAGGTCCTCGTAATTGTGAGACCTATAGATCAACACCAACAGATTTTGGATAACCAGTCCAAACCATTTCAAAACACGTCTGAAACTCATCCGAGCCCCCGAGCTCCAATTCAAACATTCACACAAGAGTAATAACATCATACAAACTTGCTCACTAAATCAAATCACTAAAATAACATAAATATCAAGAATCGATCATGAAAATAATTTTCAAGTTTAAAACTCAATTTTCCAACTTTTCAAATATTGCGCTGAAATGGCCTCGGGTCACCCGATGCCGTAACCAAATATGTGTACAAGTCCAAAAATACCACGGATCATCAAAACAGTGATACGAGGTTGTTTACCAAAAATATTGACGTGGTCAACTCTTTTCATCTTTAAAACTAAATATCACATTTTCTTTAAATTTTCACATATGAACTTTCCAGAAAATGGCACTGACCACGCACGTGAGTCATAAATCATCAAATTAAGCTATGGAGGGTCTTGAAACACAGAAAAGGGAGATAGCACTCAAAACAATCTATCAGATTGTCACACTCTATATCTCTAAAAGAAACGTTCATCCTCGAACTGACATAGAAACATACCTGGACTGGTAAAAAGGTATGGGTATATACTCCTATCGCCTAGCTAGCAGGTGTTAGGTGCCATCACAGCCACGTGGTGGGGATTATGGATCGTGACAAATTGGTATCAAAGCACTAGGTTTTTATGGTCTCACGAGTCATGAGAAGGCTTAGTAAAGTTTAGAGGATCGGTACCTAAACATATGTATTTATCTTCTAGAGGCTGTAAGGCTTTAGGAAATTTCTCTTTCTTTCTTTCTCTGTCATGCGATTTTATTCTATCATTTGAGTTTGAATCATTCTACTCTTATTCTCTCATAGATTGCGAGGACACGTATGACATCCATAGCTGATTAGCAGTCGGAGCCTCAAGTTGCAGCCACTACTAGGGGTGGGGGTCGGGGACGAGGTAGAGCCAGAGGTAGAGGTAGTGCTCATCCTAGAGCATGCATAGTGGCACATGTTGTTTAGCCTTAGATAGAGTAGGATGATGAGATCCATGTTCCGACTGAGCAAGTAGGACCATCTTAGGTCGCAGAGGGGTTCATTGCTACCCCGGTGCTTTAGGATGCCTTAATCTGTATAGTTGGCTTGATGGAGAGTATGGCACATGCAAGTGTGTTTCCTATGGCACTAGTCGTTTCTAAGGTCGGGGGAGGAGCCTAGACCCCTACTGCTCACATTACAGAGAAGATGGCTCACGGGTATCAGAACCTAGAAGTTCTACCAGTTGGGGCAGTTCAGCCTGTTATTGCTACACTGTCCGGGGAAAGACACACGATGTCAGCTAAGGGGATGAAGAGGATAGAAAAGTTCACCAAGTTGTTTCCCCCTCACTTTAGTGGTGCACCTTCTAAGGAACCCCAGGAATCTATGGATTGTTTCCATGAGATATTGCGCAACATGGGGATAGTGGTGTCCAACGGAGTTGATTTCACAATGTTTCAGATGCATGGTTCTACCAAGAGGTGGTGGCAGGTGTATGTTTAGGGAAGGCTAGCCAGTTTACCTCCTCTCAGATGGGCTCAGTTCTCACAGTTGTTCTTGGAGAAGTTCATTCCCTTCACTCAGAGAGAAGAGTTTCACAGTCAGTTTGAGTGCCTTCAATAGGGTAGCATGATTATTACTCAGTATGAGACTAGATTTGTTGATTTATCTCACCATGAAACTATCTTGATTGCTACTGAGAGGGAGAGGGTGTGGAGGTTCATAGATGGACTTATATATGGCATCAGGCTTCAAATGGACAGATAGATTGAAGATGATATTTCTTTTTACCCGGGTAGTGGAGATCGCTAGGAGGATCGAGCATATCAGGGTCTAGGTTAGGGAGACGGCCTCTGATAAGAGGCCTTGTAATTTTGGAGGATTCAGTGGTGCCTCTTTTGGAGGCAGGGGTTCCTTTGGTAGAGAACATCTTATCTGGCCAATTCAGTCAGTTCTGCAGGTCACACATAGTACTTCAAGCGGTCGTATTTCTTATGGGTCTCTTTCTGAGAAGCTAGCATTCAGTGCACCTTCAACTTCCATTAGTGCACCACTGATTCTGAATTATCATGGTAGTTATTTGGGTCATTAGGGTCAGTCTCTAATTCAGCAGAGTGTGGAGGTGTGGGTCATATAAGGAGCTATTGTTCCATACTTCAGAGTAGTATGCCACAACAGGGTACTCGTGCCATAATTCCAGCACCAGTTGCTCCACCACCCTCTCAGTCAGCTAGAGGAGGTGGTCATGCAGCCTTAGGTGGAGGTCAGATAATTAGTGGTAGAGGACATTAAGTAAGAGGCCTTCCAAGAGGTGGAGGTCAGGTTAGTAGGGCTCAACCCCGTTATTATGCATTTCCAGCTAGACTTGAGGTGGTATCGTCTGATGTAGTTATTACTTGTATTATCTCTGTCTGTCATCGAGTTGCTTTCGTATTGTTTGATCCAGGTTCTAAATATTATTATGTGTCTTCATATTATACTTCACATTTGAGTATGCCACATGATTCTCTTAATGTTCCTATTTTTGTGTCTACACTAATTGGAGATTCTATAGTAGTTGATCAACTATACAGGTCTTGTATTATTACTATTAATGGTTTTGATACTGTAGTTGCCCTTTTGTTGTTGGATATGATGAATTTTGAGGTCATTCTTGGTATGTATGGGTTGTCCGCATATCACGTCATCTTGGATTGTCATGACAAGACTGTGACTTTAGCCATGCCGAGGTTGCCTAGATTAGAGTGGCGAGGGACCCTTGGTCACTCCACTAGCAGGGTGGTTTCATATTTGAAGGCTCGGCGTATGGTCGAGAAGGGGTGTTTGGCATATTTGGCTTATATCCATGATTCTAGTACATAGGTTCTTTCTACGGATTTGATACTAGTTGTGAGTGAGTTTCTCGAGGTATTCCTACAAATTTGCCGGGTAGCCCACCCGACAAGGTTATCGACTTTTGTATTGATTTGGTTCGGGGCACTCAGCTTATTTCTATTCCACCATACTGTAGGGCTCCAACTGAGTTGAAAGAATTGAAGGATCAATTTAAAGATTTGATTAACAAGGGATTCATTAGACCTAGTGTCTCTCCTTGGGGTGTGTCGGTGTTATTTGTGAAGAAAAGGAAAGATCGATGAGGATGTGCATAGATTATCGGAAGTTGAACGAGGTCACTATTAAGAACAAGTATTCGTTGCCAAGGATTGACGATTTATTTGACCAGCTTCTTGGTGCCAAGGTATTTTACAAGATTTATTTGAGATCTAGCTACCATCAGGTGAAGATTAGGGCATTGGATGTCCCCAAGATACCTTTCCGAACTCGTTATGTCCATTAAGATGTCTTGGTTATGTCATTTGGTTTGACTAATTCTCCAGCAGCCTTTATGGATCTGATGAACCGAGTGTTCAAGCCTTATTTTGATTCCTTCATGATTGTCTTCACTGATGACATTTTGGTTTATCTCACAGTCGAGAGGAGCATGAGCAGCATCTATGAATAGAACTTCTGACTTTAAAGGATCGTTATTTATATGCCATTTTTTGAAGTATGAGTTATGGTTAGACTCGGTTACCTTTTTGGGTCAAGTTGTATCTTCCGAGGGTATCAAGGTGAATCCTAAGAAGATTGAGGCAGTTCAAAACTGGCCAAGACCTACTTTAGCTACAGAGATTCGGAGCTTCTTAGATTTGTTGGGTTATTATCGCCGGTTAGTGGAGGGGTTTTCATCTATCTCAGCCCCATTGACAAAGTTAACCCATAAGGGTGATATTTTTAGATGGTCTGATGAGTGTGAGGTGAGCTTTCAGAAGCTAAAGACTTCCTTAACTACAACCAGTATTGGTGTTGACCACAGGTTCAGGCTCTTACACTGTGTATTGTGATGCATCGCGTATTGGACTTGGCGCGGTGTTGATGCAGAATGGTAGGATGATTTCCTACGCATCTCGCCAGTTGAAGTTTCATGAGAAGAATTAACCTATGGATTTGGAGTTGGCAACCATTGTTCACATGCTCAATATTTGGAGGCACTATCTATACGGCGTTCTATGTGAGGTATATACCGACCATCAGAGTCTCCAACACCTATTCAAGCAGAAGGACCTTAATTTGCGGCAGCGGAGATGGTTATAGTTACTGAAAGACTATAATATTATCATATTATATCAACCAAGGAAGGCCAATATAGTGGCCGATGCATTGAGTAGGAAGGTAGAGAGCATGGGAAGTTTGGCATTTTTGCCGGTAGTGAAGAGGTCATTAGCCATGGATATTCTAGATTTGGCTAACCAGTTCGTGTGATTGGATGTTTCGGAGCCTAGTAGGGTTCTTTCTTGTGTTGTGACACTGTCATCATTATTGGCGTACATCAAGGCTATCTAGTTTGATAATCTTCACATGTTGGTGTTGAAAGACACGATTCATCGGGGTAGTGCCAAAGAGGTTGTGATTGGAGATGATGGTGTTATCCGGCTTCAAGGCCGAAATGTGTTCCAAATGTTTATAGGTTGAGAGAGTTGATCCTTGAGGAAGCTCACAATTCACGGTATTCCATTCACCCAAGTGTCACGAAGATGTATCGTGACTTGAAGCAACACTATTGGTGGTGGAAGATGAACAAAGATATTGTTGGTCATGTCTCTCAGTGTTTGAATTGTCAACAAGTGCAGTATGAACATCAGAAATCGGGTGGGTTGACTCAAAGATTGGATATACCAGAATGGAAATAGGAGCACATCACTATGGACTTTGTGGTAGGATTACCATGGACCCTGAGGAAGTATTACACTATTTGGGTTATTGTAGATCGGTTGACTAAGTTCGCACACTTTATTCTGATGATGGCATCCTATTCTTTAGAGCGGTTTGCTCATATTTACATCCGGGAGATTATCCGCCTGTACGATGTGCCCATTTCCATCATTTATGACTGAGTAATGCGGTTTACATCACCCTTTTGGAGAGCCATGCAGTATGAGTTGGGCACGCGGGTTGAGCTGAGTACCGCATTTCATCCTCAGATAGACGGACAATCTGAATGTACTATTCAGATTTTTGAGGACATGTTATGTGGATGTTCTATAGATTTATAGGGTTAGTGAGACATGTTTTGACATCTATGGAGTTCTCCCATAACAACAGTTATCAGTTGAGCATCCAGATGACTCCGTATGAAGCCTTATATGAGACGCGATGTCACTCGCCGGTTGGTTGGTTTGAGCCCGGTGAGGCTAGATTATTGGGCATCGATTTGGTTCGGGATTCTTTAGAGAAGGTTTAGGTGATTTAGGAACGACTTCGTACAACTTAGTCAAGAAAAATATTTATGCGTACCAAAAGGTTCGGGATGTGGCCTACATGGAAGGTGAGAAGGATCTTCTCCGAGTGTCGCCTATGAAGGGCGTGATGCGGTTTTGGTAGAAGGGCAAGTTGAGTCCGAGTTTCAGTGGCTCGTTTGAGATTTTGGAGAGAGTTTGGGAGGTTTCTTATTAGCTTGGATTGCCTCCTAGCCTAGTAGGGGTACATCCAATATTTGATTTTTCTATGCTTCGGAAGTACCATGAATATGTGTCTCATGTTTTAGATCTCAGCACAGTGATGCTTGACGAGCATTTGACCTATGAGGAAGTGTCGGTGGCTACAGCTAAATAATTAATCAATTTAATAAATCCATACATGACACGGTATAAACTAATCCCAAAAATCAGTGCCACAAGTACATGAGCTGCTAGAATACTACAAACAGAGTCTGAAATGAAATACAACTATCCGAAATGAAATAAACAATAATAAAGATAGAAAGGGGACTTCAGGGTCTGCAAATTCTGTGCAACTCTACCTCAAGTCCCCTGGAAGGATGGCTCCGAGCAATCTGTGCTACGCACCGCTGGTACTAACATCGGGATCTGCACAAGAAGTGCATATACATAGTATGAGTACAACCGACCCGATGTACTCCGTAAATACCGAGCCTAACCTCGATAAAGTAGTGACGAGGCTATGACAAGACACTCATTATAAACCTGTGCGAGCATAAGTGGAAAACAATAAAGGAATAAAGAAACAACTAAGTAACATGATATTCGAAATAAGAAATACATAACAGAGGGATCTAGAATATCATCATCACTACTTAGTTTCACAATTGTAACGATCCGACCGGTCATTTTGAGCATCTGTACTTCGCTCGGTGTCACACCCCTTTTTTCACATTAACCCCTCTTTAAAAATATAAAGAAGATTTTTAAGCTCAAATGGGTTTTCAATCATGAAAGTGACAAAATATTTGTTTAAAAGGGATTTTCTCAGAGTCGCCAATTTGGCATATAATCTCGTGTGCCAAGTCACCATTTAAAAATAATTTTTCCTTAAAAATATATTTGACTCTAAACCAGTTTACACCAGAGATTCTATATAAGGGGGTTCATTTGACTCGGGGAGAAGGTGTTAGGCATTTTTCGAGTCGCGTAACTGGTACGGTTGCGTACATGATCAAGTTGGCTTTTAAAAATATTCTAATTAAAGTAGAAACACACAAAGAACAAGAATAAATACAGAAGAGGCTCGAGGCTGTCCCCGCCTAATAAAAGAAAAATAAAAAAAATTAAAATTAAAATCTCAAGCTCACCTACACTATATTTCCTCCACAGTGTAGCCTCGACCTCCGTTTACATTCACTTCGGGGCATACCCCGGGTAATAATAATATATAAAAACTCTACGGGACATTCTCAGATAAATTAATCAACTAAAGGGGTAACCTCTCACCTAGAAGGAAAGCAAGCTTAAACATTATAATAAATGCCTCCCGACCCCGAGTGAGATCCTAAAAGTTGCCTATTTGTTTAATTCTTGTTGTCCTAAAATAATTGTTAATTCGAACCAACCCCAAAGACGTTCCTGAAACAATGAAAAAGCTCTAACTTTTCCAAGCATGGCCATAAGCAACTTTCAATTTATTATCATTTCCATGGACTTACATGTATAATTAATTATATCAATAACCACTTTTATCAATGAGATAAATAATAAATAAACTAAAAGATAAGCTAACCTTCACTAAATAAGACAAATGCAAAGTTTATTAAAAGCAAAATGCAAACAGAGAATCAACCAAACATTCCATTCAAGCATCAACAAGAGCAACGAAACCAAAGATTAGGTAGAGTTAGAAAATAGACCTCACGCAGCCGCAACAATCAAATTAATCGACAGAACCACAAGCTTGGATTACACAGTGAATTGAGTGTTTGTTCCGCAAGGGACTAGAATCCAGAACCGCGAACAAGACAACCTCCTGAACTGAAACCCACTGATTTGGTCGACTCGATTGAAAAGCGGTATGGCCTAGTAATTCAGAGTGATTGAACAGAGCTATAGTCGAGGGTGGTGAGACTCGATTATTTTTGGTATTGGGGCGAAGCAGGGACGAAGACCTATGGAGACGGCTATGGAACCTGATGAAACTGCCGATGGTTTACTTGGATGAAGGGTATTTCAAAGATGTATTACATAGTATTGATGAAGAGAACTGCCGATTTTGTGAGCTCAGTGGAATGCCTATCTTCTCTCTCATTTTTGGACTGAAAGATTGTCCGCCTCTCCCTCTTGCTATCTCACTGTGTGTCTCTCCTAGGGTCCTTAGGGTTCCTCGGGTTCACTCTTTTTGGAGAAGGAGTTTATATATGGGGGTATAGGGGAACATGGACCATTGGATTAAATAAAATAAAACGCTAGGATTTAAGGGGAGTTGGGCTGCTGGGTTAGGGAAGAAGTGGGCTCCAAATTTGGGCATAAGATTTGGCCTGATTAGGCTCAAAGTGTTGGTCTTGTGACATGAAAACAAGAACTAATCCAAAAATTCATTCTTTTTTTTTTTACAAAAATAATATTGATAACAAGATATACTACCAAAATACTAATTAATCTTAATTAAGGAGAATAAACTATTAGAATTAAATTAAATATTAAACTACTACTTTTTTGTGTGTATTTGTTTTGTATTTTTCAAGATTATACGTAAAACAAAAGAAAGGAGAGATAGGCTAAAATCGAAGCAACGTTAAAATAATATCGCTATAAAAATACTAATGACCTAAATTAAATAAAAATAAGAGAAAAGATGAAACTTTTTTTGGGTTTTTAAATTTATGTTCTAAATTTAAATTAAAAGTAAAAGTAGACTAAAATCCTACGCAAAATAAAAATAAGAATAAGTAAATATTTTTAGAAATACTAATTTTAAAAATAGTGCGGGTCAAAAATTACGTGCTTACAGTTGCCCCTCTTTGCTTGAAAACTTGAAGAGTTTTTGAGCAAAGAATCAAGTAAGCGGCGTAATTGATTTCTGACCCGATACATATTCAAAAGAAAATAAAGACGGATAAAAGAGTGTGACCGAGCCCTGGTGTCTGATTTGTCTACATATCCTTGGCTATAAAGGAATCAGGCCACATATAGTTGAGAAGTAAGAAGAGCGATGGAGTATACCGAGGTGGAGAGCCGATTGAGGTACCGTCGAGGTTCCGGTCCGCGGTTCCTGCCATTACATAAAAAATAAAAGGAACAATTACAGAAAAATAAAAGAAAAATACAAGATCCTATCTGCTTCTTGTCTCGAATCTTCCTTGAATCTCCACTTGATCCTTCAACATGAAACTGAAAATTCACCCTATTCTTCAGGTGGGAATCCTGCTGACTTGAATTTGAAGAAAACTGAAAGTTGACCCTGTTCTTCAGGCGGGCTCCTGCTGCTTCGACTTGAAATAAACATGCAATTTGAGTAGACTTGAGCTTGCAAACCTTATTTTTCAGGTGGGCTCGTGCTACTTCTGATTTGAACTAAAATTGCCCCTATTCTCCAGGCGGGATCCTGCTGTCTTTGACTTAAATCTTGAAAATTAAAAGTTGACCCTGTTCTTCATGCGGGCTCCTGGTGCCTCTGACTCGAACTTGAAAAATGAAAGTTGACCCTGTTCTCTAGGCGGGCTCCTGGTGCTTCTCTAACTTGAACTTGAAAACTGAAATTTCACCTTGTTCTTCAGGAGGGCTCCTGGTGCTTCTCTAACTTGAACTTGAAAATTGAAAGTTGACCCTGTTCTCCAGGCGGGCTCCTGGTGCTTCTCTAACTTGAACTTAAAAACTGAAAGTTGACCCTGTTCTTCAGGCGTTCTCCTGGTGCCTCTGTGATTTGAACTTAAAACCGATTTCTGAAATATTGACCCTCATTATCCAGGTGGGTACCTGCAATCAAAACAACACAATAAACAAAATTTTCTGCCCCAGTTTACACTAGGAAGATTTGTGAGTTGTTAACAAAACTATAAATCACCTATGCTATTAATGCAATGATGAGAGTAAAACTAAAGACTCGACTAGGATGTGCGTCTCCTGTGAGTAAAACCAAGAAAATTTGACTAGCAAATGCGTCTGCTAAAAATAAAACCTAAATGACCCAAACTAGGAAATGTGTCTCCTAAAGATGAACTCAAACGACCCAAACTAGGAAGTGCGTCTCCTAAAAGAATAACCTGAAAGACCCAGATTAGGAATTGTGTCTCCTACAGGTGAAACTTGAATGAACCAAACTAGGAAGTGCATCTCCTAGGGATGAAATCTCAATTTAGGAAGTGCGTCTCCTAAAAGTATATCCCGAAAGACCCAGACTAGGAAGTTTGTCTCCTAGGGGTGAAACTTCAATGACTCAAACTAGGAAGTGCATCTCCTAGGGATGAACTTAAATGACCCAATCTAGGAAGTGCGTCTCCTAGGGGTTAAATCTCAATTTAGGAAGCGCGTCTCCTAAATGTATATCCTGAAAGACCCAGACTAGGAAGTGCGTCTTCTGAGGGTGACATCTCAGTGACTCAAACTAGGAAGTGCGTCTCCTAGAGATGAACTTAAATGACCCAAACTAGGAAGTGCGTCTCCTAGGGGTGAAATCTCAATTTAGGAAGTGCATCTCCTAAAAGTATATCCTGAAAAACCCAGATTAGGAAGTGCGTCTCCTAGGGGTGAAACCTCAATGACTCAAACTAAGAAGTGCGCCTCCTAGGGATGAACTTAAATGACCCAAACTAGGAAGTGCGTCTCCTAGGGGGAAAATCTCAATTTAGGAAGTGCGTCTCCTAAAAATATATCCTGAAAGACCCAACTAGGAAATGCGTCTCCTAGATGTGAGACTGAGCTTGAGGAAAACTATGAACTAAGCTTTACTAAAATAAAACTGACCCTATTCTCCATGGGGGCCCCTGAACTTAAGTAAAATTAAAGACTAACGACTTAAGGAAATTAAACTGACCCTATTCTCCAGGCGGGACCCCTGATCTTAAGGAAAACTAAACATTAACAACTTAATAAAAAATTAAAAAGAACGGACCCTATTCTCCAGGCGGGATCCCTGAACTCAAGGAAAACTAAAGACTAACAACTTAAGGAAACTAAAACTTACCCTATTCTCCAGGCGGGACCCCTGAACTTAAGGAAAACTAAAGACTAACAACTTAAGGAAACTAAACACTGACCCTATTCTCCAGGTGGGACCACTGAACTAAAGGAATGCTAAAGATTAACAACTTAAGGAAACTAAAAACTAACCTTATTTTCTAGGCGGGACCCCTGAACTAAAGGAATGCTAAAGATTAACAACTTAAGAAAACTAAGAACTAACCCTATTTTCCAAGCGGGACCCCTGAACTAAAGGAATGCTAAAGATTAACAACTTAAGGAAACTAAAAACTGACCCTATTCTCCAGGCGGGACCCCTGAACTTTGAGAAACAATAAAGACTAACAACTTAAGGAAACTAGAATTGTCCCTATTCTTCAGGCGGAACCCCTGAAATTAAGGAAAACTAGAGATTGAAAACTTAAGGAAACTAACAACTGACCCTATTCTCCAGGCGGGACCCCTAAACTTAAAGAAAAAAAACAAAAAACTCTTCCGACTGGGAGAATGCCTAGGAGGTATGATCTTCTCAACTAGGGGAATATCTAGCAGGTAAAAACCTTCCCAAACAACCTTTGTGCTGACAAAATTTGGTCACGACACCTGAAAAATTCGAGCTTCCAATCTTTGATTTGGACAGAGTCTTCATCCCTGTTTCAAATAAAGAAAACTTGTGAATTTAAAACATGGTGGTTGGTTTGTGGCCTTGATCTTGAGGGCGATTGCTCATACACTTGCCATGATAACTTTGATTTCAACTTGGAAGACCCTGCTTGTTATTGGCTAACCACTTTTCTATCAAACCTTGCCACAGAAAACACCTCTAATCCGTTCAAAACCAATACCTTCTGTCTCTTGCATTGACATTTACTGAACCTTTTCATTTCACATGAATCCCAAAGCACGTCAATTGTCGCTAACTCGGTGTGCATACTGCTCTTTCCTGACTTATACCACTTTGATGTGCTAGCCAAACTCTGCTTTGTGCAATTTGAAAGCTGGTAGCAAATTTTGAAGTCATTTCTCACTTGTTCTGACAAAACAGACTCGAGAGGACTTAAACAAAACAAGAAAAACAGAGAAAGGGGACAATGGAAAGAAATGACATCTAACAATAAAATTACCAAGTAGAAGCTTATCGAATGTGGATACCAACTCTAATGACCATGACATGCACTTTGGATTAAGTGGCCTAATCTATCCAATCAGTCTAATGCTCGACTCTTGATATACCTTTAAGCCATGAAACTGGGCTTCAATGCTCCAATTATCCTGTCTGATTCACAGTCCTTATTCGACTTGTAGTGCCCGAAGGGTTTTCACCATCAAGCCTCTCTCATTTGGCTCTTTCTCTTAACTCACCGTCGCCTTATGGTGCCCGTGAGGGTTTTCACCAATAAGACTCTCTCATCCTGTTCTTTTCTACTTATTTTCTCTGATTCTGCAGATGGCAAGGCATTGACCATAGAACAAACATCATATGCTCCTGGTATGTCTAGCTCGACACTCTCAAAGATTATCTGGGAAGGTCTTTTTTGGACTGTAATGTGGCTTTTGGACAGAGTTAGAAGGAAAGGATATCATAATGGCTCAAAATAACTAAGACAATAGGGTTAATTTATTTACAACTTTTGGAATCCATTTTAAAACTTTGCCCCAGTTTCTAAAATAAGATAATTTGATTCTTTTTTTAAAAAAAATGGAATTTCTAAGAAAACTTCCAATTCTTGACTTCGTGGGATTATGAAATATTTTATTTGGTGTGACCGAACCGTAAGGCTGCCTACATATCTTGTGGTGACAAGAATCAGGTCGAACATAGTTCAAAAGAATACTTTCTTTTTTGTTGCTATTTTTCTTTTTTCTTTTCTTTTTTCTTTCCTTTTTTCTTTTCTTTTCTCTTTTTTTTTTTTATTTTTTCTTTTTATTCTTTTGGAATGAACTTTCTAAAACAAACCTTATGGGGGCATGATTCTTTTTTTTAATGACTCATACTCGATTCCAAAAGAGGGGAGCTCAAAGAAATTAGCACTGGCTCAAAAGGGTACCGAAGGGTATAAAGTGTTTGAGTAGCTGAAAGAGGGCCTCCTAATCTCTGAAAATGCCAAGTACAACATATGCAACTTGAGGGTAAAAAATAAAGTTCATACACAATATTTCTTTTGCCGCTCCGGCATTGATATCATTGATATGCCTTCCATCTCTCTTTAGTGCCATGTCAAGTACAGAACTCTCGATGGGTGATTTCATCTTCACAATGGATACCCTCTATCAGTTTGGGACAAACTCCCTTGGCTTTATCTTGTAACTTGAGATGCACTTGAACTCAAAGTTCCTTGCTTCAAATTGTCCAAGACGCACTCTCTTGTAACAAATTCTTGTCCTCCTCTTAACTTCCCAAACTATCCGCCCTAGTTTCACACAATTTGGGCTTTAAATGATCTCAAAATGTCCAACTCTTTACTTGTTTCCCTCAAATGTCTTTGTCATCTTCAAAACTTATTTCATTGCTTCATGATTAGAATAACTTTCAAGACAAGGCTGAGAATTATGCGTGCATGTCATGTCACTAGAGTCACCATGAAAAGAACTATAAAAGGAAAGGAAAACTAAACAAAAACTGATTAGAAATAACAGAAAATAGGAGATTGCATTAGACAGACGGTGAAAGGTTTTGAATAACAAAACAAGCAAAATAGACATGGGTTACAACCCTGGAACAATCTTAGATAACACTAGACGAGTTACTACAACTAAACAAACTAGGCAAAATAAAAGGAAGAAGGGTTTGAGCCACAAGACAATATCCGGATTGAAACCCTGAAATAACCCGGACAACATAAACGACAACAAAATAAACTACCAAGACTCCTTCATGTCTAACCAAGAAAGGAGTGCCTTTCCAATTTCCAAGCTCGACATATAAGCCACTGAGTCGCACATCAACATCACGAGGACCTTCACAAATCTCCATCACATTGACCTCAGCAAATTACTTTTGGGTCCCTTTTTCCACCTCGTTCTTAAGATCAACTTCCGGAACCGAGACTGATAGCGCTGGAACCTTTGCGGTAAGTGGCCTTCCAAGGGATTCAGAAGAGTTCTCACATTCGTTTTCAACACAAATCATGCCCACCATATGCGTCTCATTATGAACAGGCAAATGACTTTGGCTAGTATCCGATGTATCTGGATTTTGCACGGTAATGTCACCTGCATCAATAAGCTTCTGGACTGCTCTTTTCAGATGCCAACACTTTTCTATACTATGCCCCGGCACATTAGAGCAATATGTACAGCTTTGAGAATAACCAAAATTCTTTGGGAGGGGGTTCAATATTTTTATCTGAATCGGCTTCAACATATCCAATTGCCTCAACTTTTAGAACAGACTGGCATATGATTCTCCAATATGAGTAAAAGAACTTTTCTTTTGTTGATGCCTTTTCATTTTGTACTCCGGCCTCGGTTGGAACCTCTTGCGGGTAGGTGGTTTATATGCTTGTAGAGGTGGGAAAGACATTTGTGGAGGTGGTGCAGGCCATTGCGGGTCTGGTGGATGTGGAGCATATGGCGGTGCATTGTGGATAGAGTACTGGGAAGGTGAGGTATGAATTTGGGGATTTTGTGGAGAGAAGTAGCAATTGGGAGGATTATCTGGAGTGCGGGGATATTCATAGGGTCGATGTTGTGGCTGAGAGTATTGAGGAAGAAGGCCTACCAGATCTCGTCGTTACCGGGGCTCAACAACATCTTTTCTGTTTCTTTTTCTTCCGCCCAAACCTACTGATACGTGCTGAATAACCTCTGTAGTGTCTCTCAATGTAGGGTAGCTCATGATTTTGCCTGACTTGATTCCTTCTTCTACCATCTCCCCCATTTTCACCACATCATTGAAAGGCTTACCTAAAGCTGGGATCAAATGACTGAAGTAGTTGGGTCTTGAGCTTGTAGGAAAAGATTAACCATTTCTTCATCATCAATCAGGAGACTGACCCGAGCAGGTTGTTCCCTCCATCTGAACCCAAACTCTCTAAAACTTTCCTCAGGTTTCTTTTCCATCTTAGATAGGGAGGAGCGGTGTAGGACAATGTCTATATTGTACTGAAAGTGTTGAACACAATCTTGAGCCATGTCATCCCATACATGCCACTTACCGACATCTTGACGATTATACCATTCCAAGGCTGCCCCACTTAAACTCTCATTGAAATACGCCATCAACAACTCATATTTCCCGCCGATACTTCTCATTTCACTGCAATAACCCCTCAGATGGGCTGCTGGATCTCCACGCCCACCATACAAGTTAAACTTTGGCATTTTAAATCCCGTGGGCAGATGCGTATTAGGAAACATATTTAGGTCATTGTAGGACACGTTAATTTGATTTCCCATCCCTTGCAAGTTCTTTAAGGAGTGTTCTATACCTTTCAGCTTTCTGGATATCTCATCTCGCTCTTTTCTCCTTGTGAACTTTTCATTTTCAACATGAGGCTCATTCTGAGGGCTATGATTGTATGAGTTCGGGACCTGGTGGGCCAACTCTGGGGGGTAATATTGGGTATCATGAGGTTTGAACTGGTGTTCACTGTTGGACCTAAAAAGAGGTTGTTGAGAAGTTGTGATGGTGGAGGTAGTGGTTATGACAGGAGGTCTATTTTTGGGAAAGGTAGTTGGAGGACGAACGATGGAGCTACTAGGGAGGTTGGGCAAGCTGTGATAAGCGGGAAAATCTGGAGAGTATGGTGGATCATCTGGCACTATGACCGGAGCTTGGGTAAGGGTAGCATCTAGGAAGCTAGGTGGTGGCGGGGGTGGTGCCTTTCCAGCCATCCAAGCCTGATACATGTCTGCTATGTGTTGTCTTAACATCCTTAACACTTCAACCAACCCAGTGTCCTGTTCAAAAAATTGCCTTCGGGTACCAGTATCAACCAACTCAACTTCGTTATAGTCTGCCATTGCCTTTCGACTTTATGTTGTAGGAAAGAGTTACCAGTTTAAGAACCACAAACCAACTACCCCTCTGCTACAATAAAGATAACACAGAGGAACAAAATGAAGTCATCACGTTAGCGTTAGGGCATTTAACAGCAAGTAGTATCATATTATATGCAATGCACATAGTCACAATTATCGGTTCTGAAATGACTTCGAAGGTACGAAGGTCATCTTGGCATCATTCCAATTTTACTCTCCTGGCCCTTTTCCTCTTTATTTCCTTTCTAGCACTCCTTGGTTTTTCATTTTCTTCCCTCTCTTTTCTTTCTGATCATCACTCTTTTCTTTCCTCTCATCCCACAACTTCATCTTTTTTTTCTTTTTTCTTTTAATTTCAAAAACGATTCAATCGAACCCGATATGGGTTGCCTACGTATATGTGGAACATGAATCAGACCAAGCGTAGTTCTAGAAAAGTGATAGATAAAATAAACTAAAAAACAAGAATCTTTTTGGATTTTCATTTATAACCCTTTTTTGGTTTTCAAATACAAAATGGAAAATACGATGACAATAAGGCTCGACAAACTCAGCTAAACTATGACAGACTCTGATACCACCTAAAAGCCTCAATGTTACTAGACATAACTAGAAAGTAAAAAAAACACCACAAAAACAGACTCAAAACATAAAAATTCCCCTCAAACAGCTTCTAAAGGCAACGGTCCTGGCTGGGATGGTCCTGGGGCGTCTGTCATGCTCAAGCTCTGGTAAATGAATCCACACCTGAATGAGAATAATAAGACTAAATAGAGTTAGTGACTCAAGACACTATGCAACGCCACAAAACCTCATATTGGACACATGCAAGACATGATTGGGCTATTTTTGCAAAATGGTCTGTATGGCCAAAAGGTGTCTAGAAGTGCAAACTCAGCTAGGACGACCTCTAAGACATGGAAAAAATCTCATGAAGGCCTATACGACCCCCGATCTCCCAGGAATCACGATCTCTAAAATTACTTTACAAAAATGATCCGCTTTGCATAAATGTCCTACGTGGTCAACAATAGCTAAGCATGCAAACTCAACATGAATGGATCTTAAACTAAGAGGACGCCTTGTTGTGGACTCATGAATCTGAGACATGGGTTAACAAGCCACTTTGAGAAAATAGCCCTATTTTGCAAAAATGACCGACATGGCCAAACGTGGCTAGACATGCGAATTCAACAAGGATGGGCCTTAAAGTAAGGAGACAACTAATTGTGGATCCAAGACTCTCCGAACTAAGGTTCAACAATTCACTTTGCAAAATAGCCCTATTTTGCAAAAAGGCTAGTGTGACCAAAAGTGGCTAGACATGAAAGATTTGGCTACAACCCCCGAAGCCAAGAATTTAAGACTCACTTTGAATACCGGACCCTATGTGGGCTGCCTACGTATCCCGCCCTGAAAGACGAGAATCAAGTATGCGTAGTTCGGGAAGATTGGATATGGGAGAGATTTAAAAAAAATATTGATTTGGAGAAAACATATTTTTTTTTTGTCTTTTATGAAAAATAATGGAAAATGTAAAATCTTTTTGGATTTTCTTTTTCTCTTTTTTATTTTTATTTTTTGGGAAAACTGTGAAAGAAAAATGTGAGTGGGCTCTACTTGCTTTATTTTGTACTTCACCCTCTTTTCTCCCCATTGGTCTGCCAAATGACCTATTTACCCTAAAAGAATGCAACATGTAGCATACATGGATGATCAAATGTCTTTTTGGGCCATTGGCCCTTTTTGACATAATTTAGATAGGCCTCCTACCAAGGAACACGGTGCCTGGGACCTAACCCTGCTAGGTCTAAATGACATGATGCAAATAAAATGACCTAAAGGCTGACCTAAGTTTGGGGTTCACTAGACAAGGTAATTCGGGGGAGCGTATGGTTGATGGTGGCTGCTCAAGCTTTTCACCTACTCCATACGTCCGACGGCCCCCCTCCTAAAATAAGGGTGACTCAACAAAGAGTTCGTGTACGTGACGCGTACTACGAGACTTGTTGCAGAAAGAAGACCCATGGTTATGCAAATGATGACAGTTATAAAGCGGTAAACACATAAGGAAAAGCGATAAACAAATAACTAACAAAACAGGAAATATGACAAACAAACTAAACACACAAAGCAAATAAAGAAAACAAACACCTCAATCGAATATCCTAAAAGCCAACAAGATCAAGTATCAGCTCGAACCTGCAACTCCCCAACAGAGTCGCCAGAGCTGTCACACCCTTTTTTTTACCTTAACCCCTCTTTAAAAATATAAAGAAGATTTTTAAGCTCAAATGGGTTTTCAATCATGAAAGTGACAAAATATTTGTTTAAAAGGGATTTTCTCAGAGTCGCCACTTGGCATATATTCTCGGTATGCCAAGTCAACATTTAAAAATAATTTTTCCTTAAAAACATATTTGACTCTAAACCAGTTTGCACCAGAGATTCTAGATAAGGGGGTTCATTTTACTTGGGGAGAAGGTGTTAGGCATTCCCCGAGTCCCGTAACTAGTACGGTTGCGTACATGATCAAGTTAGATTTTAAAAATATTCTAATTGAGGTAGAAACACACAAAGAGCAAGAATAAATACAGAAGAGGCTCGAGGTTGTCACCGCCTAATAAAAGAAAAATAAAAAAAAATAAAAATTAAAATGTCAAGCTAACCTACACTATACTTCCTCCACGGTGTAGTCTCAGTCTCCGTTTACATTCACTTCGGGACATACCCCGGGTAATAATAATATATACAAACTCTGCGGGGCATTCCCGGATGAATTAATCAACTAAAGGGGCGACCTCTCACCTAGAAGGAAAGCAAGCTTAAACGTTATAATAAATGCCTCCCGACCCCGAGTGAGATCCTAAAAGTTGCCTATTTGTTTAATTCTTGCTGTCCTACAACAATTGTTAATTCGAACCAACCCCAAAGCCATGCCTGAAACAGTGAAAAGGCTCTAACTTTTCCAAGCATGGCCATAAGCAACTTTCAATTTATTATCATTTCCATGGACTTACATGTATAATTAATTATATCAATAACCACTTACATCAATGAGATAAATAATAAATAAACTAAAAGATAAGCTAACCTTCACTAAATAATACAAATACAAAGTTTATTAAAAGCAAAATGCAAACAAAGAATCAACCAAACATTCCATTCAAGCATCAACAAGAGCAACGAAACCAAATATTAGGTAGAGTTAGAAAATAGACCTCACAGAGCCGCAACAATCAAATTAATCGACAGAACCACAAGCTCGGATTACACAGCGAATCGAGTGTTTTTCCGCAAGGGACTAGAATCCGGAACCGCAACCTCTTGAACCAAAACCCACTGATTTGGTCGACTCAATTGAAAAGAGGTATAGTCTAGTAATTCAAAGTGATTGAACAGAGCTATGGTAGAGGATGGTGAGACTCGATTATTTTTGGTATTGGGGCGAAGCTGGGATGAAGACCTATGGAGACGGCTATGGAACCTGATGAAACTGCTGATGGTTTACTTGGATGAATAGTATTTCAAAGATGTATTACATAGTATTGATGAAGAGCACTGCCATTATTTTGAGCTCAGTGGAATGCCTCCTTTCTCTCTCATTTTTAGACTGAAAGATTGTCCGTCTCTCTGTCTTGCTATCTCATCGTGTATCTCTCCTAGGGTCCTTAGGGTTCCTCAGGTTCACTCTTATTGGAGAATGAGTTTATATATGGGGGTATAGTGGAATATGGACCATTGGATTAAATGAAATAAAAGGCTAGGATTTAAGGGGAGTTGGGCTATTGGGTTAGAGAAGAAGTGGGCTCCAAATTTGGCATAAGATTTGGCCTGATTAGGCTCAAAGTGTTAGTCTTATGACATGAAAACAAGAACTAATCCAAAAATTCATTCTTTGTTTTTACAAAAATAATATTGATAACAAGATATACTACCAAAATACTAATTAATATTAATTAAGGAGAATAAACTATTAGAATTAAATTAAATATGAAACTACTACTTTTTTTGTGTGTGAATTTGTTTTTTGTATTTTTGAAGATTATACTTAAAACAAAAGAAAGGAGAGATAGGCTAAAATCGAAGCAATGTTAATATAATATCGCTATAAAAATACTAATGACCTAAATTAAATAAAAATAAGAGAAAAGATGAAACTATTTTTTGTGTTTATAAATTTATGTTCTAGATTTAAATTAAAAGTAAAAGTAGACTAAAATCCTACGAAAAATAAAAATAAGAATAAGTAAATATTTTTAGAAATATTAATTTTAAAAATTGTGCGGGTCAAAAATTACGTGCTTATACTCGGTAGTTTTGAGGGCACGAGTAGCTCCGTGTGATGTATTATGACTTGTGTGAATCGTCGGTTTTAATTTTTCAGTTAATCGGAATTGATTTGGAAGAAGGAATTTCACGATTGAAACTTTAAGGTTGGAAGAGTTGACCAAAAGCGACGCCACATAAGCGGAAATTTTGTCGCAAAAGTGACGCCGCAGAAGCCGCCCTTTTTTTGCAAATGCGAAAATTACAGGTATTATTGATTCATGATGGGATCGGGCTGCACACCATAACAGGTATTATTGATTCATGCCATGATTGGCTTATTATAGCGCTTGGGATGGATCTGCCCTTCCAAAGTATGCACATCCACAGTGAGCGCAAGTACCTACTGAGTGCGAGTGCCGAGCGCGAGTACCGAGTGATTAGAAGTATTGAGTGTCTACGAGGATTGAGTGAATGGGAGGACTGAGTGCATTGATACTCCGAGAGTATGCACATGGCTTTATCACCGTATTGCATTACAGTTGGCAAGCATACTTGACATACAAGCATAGAGATGCATTTCCTCATGATATACGGTATAGTCACATTCATGACATTTACATGCGCAATTGACATGTAGACATAGAGATGTACTTACCTCATGCCATCCGATAATGATACTTCTTAATTGTGGTTGAAATTTTTGGGAGAAATCTCAGTTTTAGAACTTACTCATATTTTGGTGTTTCCGGTAAAAGATTTGGGATTTTCTATTATACTTGAAAAGCATGCCTATTTTTCGTAACTATGAACGAGTTGAGCATCATATCTCTGAGTTATTTCTTGTACCATTGTTATTATATTGTTATGAACTGTTGCTGCTTATTGGAGTTAGGCTCTGACCCTTGTCCAAGCTCGTCATTATTATATTGGTATGCGGGAGCTGGATTTGAAGACGTACCAGGGTTCCGGTTATAGCTGCCTCTTGTCATGGTAGCTTTAGACTTATGAAAATTTATTTATGTGTGATTTGAGGCCTCGAGTAGGTCCGTATTTTGTTATGGAAGTTGTTAGTATATTTGAACGGGGGCCCGAGTGAGTTACGGACGTGTTGCGGATTATCTTTCATTCATGTGTGATGGCTGGCCTTTGCTGGATCTGGTGTGACCGCACCTGCGGAATATTGGGTGCAGGTGCAGAGCCGCAAATGAGCTCATGTGAACGCAGATACAAAGTAAAGGTGGGAGCAGGATTTTTGCAGAAGCGGGGAAGTTGACCGCATCTGCGATAGAGCAGAAGCGAAAGCTGTGATCGCAGAAGTGGGTATGTGCGCAGAAGCGTATTTTGTGTCGCACCTGCGCTTACGCAGAAGCGGGGCCTGTTGCGCAGGTGTGGAAGAGCAGACCTCTAGTGTTTTCTGCAAAAGCAGGAATTTTTTCACAAAAGCGACACCGCAGAAGCGGCCCTTTGTTCGCAAATGCGAAAATTGCTGGGCAAAAGTTATAAATCGAGGCTTAGTCATTTTATTCATTTTTGGAGCTATGGAGCTCGGATTAGAGCGATACTTGAGGCGATTTTCACCATATGGATAGGGTAAGTTTTCTCTACTCGGTTTTAATTATATTTCTTGAATCTATATTCATTTTTGGTAAATTGGATTATGAATTTAAAGTGAAAATTAGGGGTTTTTGTAAAACGTTTCATAGAGTGAAATTTTGAGTTTTGAATATCAAGTTGGAGTCAGATTTGAGTGAAACTAGTATGGTTGGACTCGTAATTGAATGGATTTTCGGATTTTGTGAGTTTCATCAGTTTCTGAGGCGCGGGCCCGAGTTTGACTTTTGGTAGACTTTGGAATTTTGATTAAAGATTCGACGTTTATCATTTAAAATTGTTTCCTTAGGCATTATTTGATGTATTTGAGTTGCTTTTGGCTAGTTTCGAGTCGTTCGGAGGTCGGTACGCGCGGGATAGAATTTTTAGAGTATCGTTTGGCTTGCTTGGTATTGGATTTGGCTTGTTCGAGGTAAGTAACACTTCTAAACTTGGTGTTGAGGGTATGGACCACTGAATATACTTGATAAGTGTTTGGTGTTGAGATGACCCACATACTAGGCAGGCATGTGGGCGTGCACTGTGTGAATTAAGACTCGACTATTTTTGTGGTACTGTGTAGTTACCTAATCTTATTCGTATCTATGAAATCTCTACGTGCTAGAGTAATTGAGCTATGATCCATGCAAGAAACCATGTCTAGGCTATATGCTTATCCTGTTAGGACCCACTAAGGTCATTTCTAATGTTGAGTTATTTGTTTACATTGCAATTACATACTCAGTCTTACGCATATCTCAGTCTCTGTTATCATTTATTGATACATCACATCATCATTTTGAGATTATTTTCATGACATTGTGAGACCGAGAGATTGTAGAGGTTCATGACTGAGTGAGTCCGAGGGCCTGATTGTGAGGATATTAATGGGATTGGGTTGCACGCCACAGCATGTATTATTGATTCATGATGGGATCGGGCTGCACGCTGCAATAGGTATTATTAATTTATGCCATGATTGACTTATTATAGCTCTTGGGCTGGATCTGCCCCTACGGAGTCTGCACACCCGCAGTCAGCGCATGTACCTACTGAGTGCGAGTTTCGAACGTGAGTGCCGAGTGATTGGGAGGACTGAGTGACTGTGAGGACTGAGTGACTATGAGGATTGAGTGACTATGAGGACTGAGTGACTGTGAGTATTGAGTGATTGGGAGGACTGAGTGCATTGATACTTTGAGAGTATGCACATGGCTTTATCACTGCATTCCATTACAGTTTGCATGCATACTTGAGATACTAGCATAGAGATGCATTTCAAACTTACTCATATTTTGCTGTTTCCGGTAAAAGATTTGGGACTTACTATTATACTTAGAAAGCATGCCTATTTTCCGTAACTATGAACATGCTGAGCATCATATCTTTGAGTTATTTCTTGTGCCATTGTTATTATATTGTTATGAACTGTTACTGGTTATTGGAGTTGGACTCTGACCCTTGCCCAAGCTCGTCACTACTTTCAACCTAAGGTTAGGTTTGTTACTTATTGAGTATATGGGGTCGGTTATACTCATACTACACTTCTGCACCTTGCGTGCAGATGTTGGATGTTGATGTTGCTGTGTATGGCGGGAGCTGGATTTGAAGATGTACCTGCATTCCGGTTATAGCTGCCTCTTGTTCATGGTAGCTTTAGACTTATAAAAATTTATTTATGTACATTTTGGACAGATGATATATTGATTTCATACTAGCTTTGTAAACTCTAAATCTTAGAAGCTCTTGATTGGTACTACCAGTCCTTGGGAATTCTTTGTATAAAAGTTTAGTTATTTCTTCATATATTTTCTCATTAAATCTCAATGAATTAGATAGTTGTTAATTGGCTTGCCTAGCGGGTTGGGTTAGGTGTCATCCCGACTAGTTGAATTTTGGGTCGTGATAATAACACAATATGGTAACGAAAACCAATAGCCAAGTTTATCAATAATACAACTCCTCTGTTGTGGCGCGCAACCCGATCCCCATGTATACACTAATATTGTTACGGTGTGCAATCCGATCTATATATCTATATAATATTATTGTGGCGTGCAACCCGATCCAAGTATATATAATACCGTTTGCGGCATGCAACCCGATCCACATATATGTATATAATTCCGTTATGACGTGCAACCGATCCACATATGTATATTATACTGTTTCGGCGTGCAACCCGATTCACTTATATTTATTATAGCATTGCGGCGTGCAACGCTATACACATATATACATATTTACTACAACTTACCATGACGTATCTCACAGAGTACATAAAACGAAACCAACACGTATAATTTCTCTAAGATTATCCAATATAACAATTTAAAGTGAAATAGAAAGCAAGTAAAGACAGATGAACAAGTAAAGGCATGAGACTAGTAAAGGCATGAGACAAGTAATAACATCTATCTAATAACCTATAGAGCATATAACAAGTAAAAGCGGACAATAAATAAAGGCATGAATACATGAAACATGTAGCAAAAATAGGCATGTAACAAGTAAAGACTTGTATTTAACAAGTAAGGAAATGTAGCAATTAAAGCATGAAATGAGTAATAACTTGGAATAAAGAAGGCATAATATAATTGAAAGCATGCAATTAAATGGTCCTCCCCGCGTGCTTAATCCCAGGACAACGCATATACAATCGTCACCTTGCATATACGCTGCCCCCACACATAAACCAAGTAGCAAATAGACCAATCAAGTCAAGATTAACTACGACACTTACCTCGTTCCAGAAATAAGTCAACAATCTAACACGGCTTTCCCTTTGTAACAATACTCCAAACCAATCGACTCTTGTCAAATATTGTTCAAACACATCAAAACAAGCTTTAGAAACTACCCCCATACAATAAATATTCAATCTTTAACATAATTGAAAAAGTCAACAAAAATCAACCCGGGCTCATGTGGTTGAAATCCGAGATTTCGACCAAATCCCGATTATCCAATCACCCCCAAACCTGATTAAATCTCGATTACCCAATCACCCCCAAACCCGAATAAGTGGTTTATTTCGAAATCCGACCAAAATTCGTGGTGTAAATCTCAATTTTATAAAATTTCTAAATTATGCCAAAAATTCTCAATTTCTACTTTGAAATTCATTGATTTGATGATACAATTCATGAAAAAGTAACTGAAATTGATTAGAAATAAATTAAAGTTTCTTACCAATGAATCTAGGAAGAAATTGCCCTTCATAAATTGCCTCAATGGAGTTTAGGGTTCAAAGATGGTGTAAAATCAGCTAAGTTCCCAACATTTACCCAGCTACAAATGTTCACAATTGCGACCATCGCAAAAGCGAATCACTGATCGCATATTACCAATATTTACCCAGCTGCAGATATTTACAATTGCGACCATCGCAAAAGCGAATCACTGATCGCAAATGTGATCAGTGTCTGAGCCCGTCTGTTATCGCAAATGCGACAAAAATTTCGCTTTTGCGAAGTCCCCATCCATCGCAAATGCGATGAAAGCTTCGCATTTGCGAAGCTGTACATAGCCTCCAGTTATCACAAAAGCGACACCCATGTCGCATATGCGAGTCACCCCCTATTCGCAAATCCGGCGAACTCTTCGCAAAAGCGAAGACCTAGCCCCCAGTTTTCATTCATAGTTGCGAGCCTCACATTGCAATTGTGAGACCTGGAGATCAACGCCAACATATTTTGCATAAGCAATCCAAACCATTCTAAAATACGTCTGAAACTTATCCGAGCCCCCCGGACTCCAATCCAAACATTTACACAAGTGTAATAACATCTTGAAACTCGCTCGCTAACTCAAGTCTTCAAAATTACATCAAATATCAAGAATCGATCATGAAAACTCAATATTTTCAAGTTTAGAACTCAACTTTTCAAACTTTTTACATAATGCACCGAAACGACCTCGGGTCACCCGGTACTCCAACCAAACATGCGTAGATGTCCAAAAATACCATACAAACCTACTGGAATCATCAAAATACTGATACGGGGTCATTTACCAAAAAATATTGATAGTGGTCAACTCTAGTTGTTTTTAAAGCCAAAAACCATATTTTCTTTAAATACTAACACTTGAACTTTTCAGAACATAATACAGATCACGCACATGAGTCATAAATCATCAAAAAAGCTATGGGTAGTCTCGGAACACAAAAAATGGATCTAGTACTCAAAACGACCTATCAGATCATCACATAAAATTTCATTGATGAAAACTGATATCAATTTAGTTTTGGAAATTTGTCAATACCATTTAATTATTCACAAATCATGTCAAATTAGCATGACTTTAGGTTATATTTACTCTATCTAAATTATTCAATTTTTCACAAATCCTACCGAATTGTCATGACTTCATGAATGTTCAATTGTTTATCAAATTTTACCATATTTGCATCATATTATGTTACCTGTATTTGACCTATTTTTTAAAATTTCATAAATTCTACTCAATTGGCATGATTTTGTGATTGTTCTATTGTTCAGCAAACTCTAGCATATTGACATGACTTTTGTGTTATCTACTTTACTCTATTTGTTAGATTATTCACAAATTCTAGCCAATCGGTATGTCATTATAGTTTTTCAAATGTTCACCAAACTCTACCATATTGGCATGACTTTGTGTTATCTACATTCGACCAACTTATTCGATTGTCCGGCATGACTTCGTGATTATTCAATTGTTCATCAAATTCTATCACATTGGCATGGCTTTGTGTTATTTATATTCAGTCGACTTGATAAATTCTTTAACAAATTTTACCCAATTGGCATGATATTGTGATTGTTCAATTGTTCTATCAAACTCTATCATATTGGCATGACTTTGTGTTATCTGTATTCGATCACTCATTCAATTGTTCACAAACTCTACTATGTCGGCATGACTATGTGATTATTCAATTGTTAACTAAACATTTTTTGTGTTATATGTATTTGACTTATTTGTTAAATTATTCACAAATTATACTCGATTGGAATGAGATTTTGATTATTCAATTGTTCTACCAAACTCTATCATATTGGCATCACTTTTGTGTTATCTGCATTCACCTACTTATTTAATTCTTCACAAACTCTATCAGATTGGCATGACTTTGTGATTGTCAATTGTTTACCAAACTCTATCATATTGTTATGGTTTTGTGTTTTTGCATTTGATCTATTTGTTAAATTTTAAATAGATAATCCGATTGGTATGATTTACTTGTGTTTGTCACGACCCAAAATCTCACCAAAGGTCGTGATGGCATTTCACCCCAATGTTAAGTAAGTCAATATCTAAACTTAGATCAAACTGAACATAATAAGATATAATATAACGGCTATAACATAAATGCGCGAGATGAATCCTTCAATAACATCGGACATAGAAATACTATGACAATACTACCCCAAAACCTAGTAATACGGAGACATGAGCTCTAAAATAAGATACAACAAAATCTCTCAATAAGACAAATTAATGTCTGAAATGTAAATAACAGTATGATAAAAGAAGCAAAAGACTCCAAGAGTCTACAGATGACCATGCAACACTACCTCAAGTTTCCTATATCTGCTACTGGGCACCCTCATGAGGTCCCCTCGAACCAATGCTAAAATTTGCATAATAATATATAAAAATATAGTATGAATACGAAATAACGTGTACTCAGTAAGTACCAATACTAACCTCGATGAAGTAATGACGAGGTTCAAGTCATATGATACCTACTAACAAATAAATCTATACAATTCATATTTATACACAGTAAGGTTATGAAAAGAGATGTGATACTATAAAAAAAATGCATCATGAGATAACAACTCAACATGGATAGTTCTATCTCGTCTATCAGGTCCAAAGCATGTAACATAGGCATGAAGCAACATGTTAGAAAATTGCATGATGTGGCATAAAGGATTCATTTGAATGGTCAAAGCTACTACCCTTATGCTCAAAACTCACCACATCAGATTTCAAAGTAAAATCAAGCAGAAATCTATCAATTTCTCACATCATGTGTGTACGCCATCAAGAGAGAAGCTTGAGAGGGAGACCCTATAGGGATGGATCCATATTCATACGCTGCACGAAAAAGAACTAGTGCCATAACAATAACAATATCACCATAACAGCAAGGCAAAAACCTCGTACCATATCAAATTAATCTGCTCAACATGTCTAAATGTGCCATATTCATAGCTATCCGAAATAATATATCATCCTAAGGATGCATATGCTCATAACTAATCAATAAGATGCACAAGGACATAATAAATAAATGTGCGGATATGTGCATAATATAGAAAGTATGACTACGACTAAATCAAGTATACCAACAATTTCACAAATAGCCTTTCTTGGCCAATTAAGATGAAGTGATTCTAAACTTGGTTACTAGCATGAAGAATAAGCTCATGTAGTCATACAATCAATTGAAAAAAAATTCATGAAAGTCACATAAACAAACAAGGGATAATGAAAGCCTAAAGTCTAACCCGAACATATATAACACTTAGCACCCATATAAACGCTCCTCATCTCGGATATACATTGCTCCCACATATTTTAATTAAGCAAACAAGGTCATATCCTAAAGGTTATTTCCTCAAATCATTAGGCAAATACTCACCTTGGCAAGTTAAATCAACCTTTTGACCGTCTTTTCTCCAGAAAGCTCCTCCAACCAGCTCAAATTTGACCAATTAATACTTAAGGTCAAATAACATCATAAGAATCAATTCCAAACAATAAAGTTTCAATATTTAATTAATTCTCAAAACGTCAATAAAAGTATACTTGGGACCACATGATCAAAATCCGAGTCTAGGGATAGATCCCGTTTACCCATAACCCTACGTCCAAATATATGTTTAGTTTTTAAATCCAAGTCAAAATCGATGCTCAAAACCTCAATTTATACTCTCTTAAGTTGTAGAGAAAAATTCCAAAATATCACTTGTAGAAATCTATGAGAAACCAAGATATATGATCAAACCCAAGTAAAAATTATTTACCCTCAAGATTGTAGTGAAATTCCTCTTCAAAATCTCATCCTCTCGTTCATCAAAACTCATAAATGTGAAAATGGGCATGATCACAAAATTTAGCTTAAAATACCCCTGTTAGCGCTAACCTTTGCGATCGTGGTAATAGCCATGCGATCGCGAAGCACAATCTGCCATCGCCTGAAATTCCTCTTTTGCGATCGCGGGCAGCCCCTCACAATTGCGGAGGTTTGCCTGACTCCCCTACGCGAACGCGGACAAAACGCCGAGAAGCGATACCCAACGACCTATGGCCTTCGCGAAAAGCGACACCCCCTTTGCGAACGCAAAACACAATAGCCCCCAGCCCAATCCTTTATAGCGATCGCGAGAAAAATGATCACGATGTTGACCATACACCAGTAAAACCAACAATCTCAAATATGTTCGGGGTGGTTCGAAACTCACTCGAGTGCTCCGGGACCCCGTCCAAATATTTCAACAAGTCCATAAACCCAATCTGTACCTATTCGTGGTCTCAAAACATATACGAAATTACCACATCTAAGAATCAATGACCAAACCACATGTTATTTCTCTTAAGTTCATAAGCTCTAAACTTGCAACCAAGCGTCCGATCGTGTCTAAACATCTCGGATCTCAACCAAACTTTACACACAAGTTTCATTTAATAACACGAACCTATCCTTAATACTGGAACAATAATTGGAGCCCGACAATATCAAAGTCAACTATCGTTCAAACTTATGAACTCTACAATTTTACAAATTGCTAATCTATAGAAAATAGAGCCAAAATCTCCTAGGAACATCCAAAACCAAATTCGAGCATACGCCCAAGTCCAAATCACCATATGAACCTATTAGAACCTTCAAATCCAATCTGGGATCATTTTCATAAAAGCCAAACTTAGGTCAACTCTTCAAATTTTAAACCTCAAACTAGGAACTAAGTATTCTAAATTACTTCAGAACCTCACAAAAATCAAACCACCCATCCCCACAACTCATATAACATCAAATGAACCTACGGAAAGCATCAAATAGCAAAATGGGGTTCTAGAACTCAAACAACCGGTCAGATCATTATAGTGTTGCTTACTAAAGTATTTTGTGAATTTAAAATTTAATTTTGTTCAAACTGCCCCAAATATGTTCCAAATGATCTTAAATTTAAAATAAAGATAGATTTAAAACTTTCCACTTCCTTCCTTCCCTGTTTATAATGCCTGTCGTCTCGTTATTATAATATGCTATCATCTAGTGTTTTATGTTTTCATGCTCTAACAATACAACAAAGCATTTATGGTATATCTAATACCACCACATCATCTTTATAAAGCATATTAGAATTCCCGTGTGACATGATTGTCTTTATATGTAATATTATTAGTTAAACGAAATAACTAGAACTAATATTATTTAAATAATATTTTTATTTAGCCCATGGGCCAGCCCAACCCAGCCTCGTTCAAATCTCTGGGGTCGCATACTTGGGACGGGCTAAAAAGCCTCGTTCTTGGATAGACTCTAAAAATTTTAACCCAACCCATAATTTGCTAGGGCTAAGTCTATATTAACTGCTCTAGAGGTAGAAAAATTTACTTTTGCTATTTTTCCAAAATACATATTTTATACGGAAAATAGGCCACTAGACAGTTTAGTGCCAATTTTTTAAAGCCAAATGATTGTTAGTTCTAGTTGTCATTTAGATATTGGCAGTTTTTAACTCATTTCTGTGTTTTTAAACAAAAGCATATGCACGCACTCAAAATTGTCTATAACTTTCGACGAATAAATTATTTATTCTGCTAAACTCAATTAAGCTTGTTTAGGTACGTACGCACAACTCATGATTAGCACTCATTTTTTTACTACTCCTAAGTCCTAATAATGGGAACATAACAAACCCGAAAATCCACTAATTGTAAGCTAATTTATTAAGAACTATATGCTAAATCAACACGTTCTTCACGAAATTCGCAACTCTGTATACCCTACCAAATACTAACTAGTGCTCTTTCGACCGCAAGGACCCAACGCCTGAACTCCAAACACCTTTATATGCTAAACACACTCACACATATTCATCAAATGCTAAATTTGACAAGTTGATCGTGATGAACACCCTCTACTTCCAATCAAGAGGTTGTGAGTTCGAGTCACCCCAAGAGCAAGGTGGGGAGTTCTTGGAGGGAGGGAGCCGAGGGTCTATCGAAAACAGTCTCTCTACCCCAGGGTAGGGGTAAGGTCTGCGTACACACTACCCTCCCCAGACCCCACTAATGGGATTATACTGGACTGCTGTAGTTGTTGCTAAATTTTAAAATTTATAATTGTAAAAGTGTAGTGGCTTTAATGGTAAATTAAACCCATCATTTAAATCTTGTATCTATCTTTGCCCAATCCCTTATATATATGAATTAGAAGAGCCCTGTATATGGCAAGAGAAAATCCAACCTTGCCTTCTCCAAAACCTTCATCCAAAGTAGTCCTTTCTTCCGAGCTTTTGCAGTTTGTTTGATCCAAAAAAACAAACAATGTTTACCAATGTTTTGAAAGAAAACTCTACCACCAGCCAAACTAGAAAAATGGCAGGTCCTCTCTTCCAAAAGAACTGCTTGGAGACCATAAAAAGAAGGAAACAAAGGTTTCAGACTTCAAACCTTGTATTAAAATGCTTAGAGGAAAATGGATTTTCTCAAACTTTCAAAGACTTGTTATCTTCTCTACCGAAAGCAAAAGGTTGGCTCAGTCCCCATTTGTACAAATACCAAGGCTTTTGGCTCACAGCATTGCACTTGCACGGTACTCTTTCCTTTCAACACTGCTTCCAGGCTCAAGACTCTGATATTCTCCTCATCACAAGTCCCAAATCTGGCACCATTTGGTTAAAGGCTATGGTATTCACTTTAATCAATAGAATGTCACACCCTATCCTTTCCCAAGAACACCCTTTACTCACTATTAATCCTCATGATTTAGTTCCATTTTTAGAATTGAATTATGCACAAGAAAAGAATCCCATTTCACCAAATTCTTCTTTAACATCACCAGGGCTATATTCTACTCATTTACCATATGTTTCTTTGCCAGAATCAGTCAAGAACACAAAGTGCAAAATAATCTATATGTGTAGGAATCCAAGAGACACTTTTGTATCACTCTGGCATTACATAAGCAAACTAAGGAGTCAAGACTCGAAAATGATACCATTCGAAGAAGCTTTCGACATGTTCTGTAATGGATTAACTATGGCAGGACCTTTTTGGGACCATGTTTTAAGTTATTGGGAAAAAAGCTTGGAAATGCCTCAAAAGGTGTTTTTTTTGAAGTATGAAGAAGTGAAAGAACAGCCTTGTTTACATTTGAAATGCTTGGCTGAGTTTTTGGAGCGTCCATTTTCTTTAGAGGAAGAAGAATCAGGATTGATGAATGAAATAATTAAGCTGTGTAGCTTTGAAAATTTGAGCAATTTGGAGGTAAACAAGAGTGGTAAGACAGTGTTTGGCAATGATAATAGAGTTTTCTTCAGGAAAGGTGAAGTGGGAGATTGGAAGAACCATTTGACTACTGAAATGGTGGATAGGCTTAATCAAATTACAGAAGACAAGTTCAATGGTTCAGGTTTGACGTTATAAATGGATGCTTGAAAATAATTAAGTATTTCATTATTTGCAAATAATTAAGTGCGATGACCCGATAGGTCATCTTATATTTTAGAAGGTAATGTGTGATCCGAAGCCTTAAAAATCATGTTTTAGTCTTTCTCGGTTTGCGAGCGCAGTCTGGGCGTCTTTCCGGAAAGCTTTTATGTTAAAAACAAAGAAAAATAAGAATTTTTGCCATAGAAATTCATTTGAGTTGATTTTGGTCAACGATTTGAGTAAACGGACCAGGATCCGTATTTTGACGGTCCTGGTGGGTCTGTATCGTAATTTGGGACCTGGACGTATGCCCGGAATCGAATTCGAAGGTCCCTAGCTCGAGTTATGAATTTTTATTGAAAATTGAAAAGTCTGAAAGTTTAATGGTTTTTAAGAATTAACTGAGGTTTCGTTTTATTGATAGCGGGTCCGTATTTTGGTTTCGGAGCCCGATACAGGTCCACTATAATATTTATGACTTGTCTGTCGAATTTGGTGAGAAACGGAGTTGATTTGATGTGATTCGTACGTTCGGTTGTGAAAATAGAAGTTTTAAAGCTTTCTTGAAAATTTCCTTTGATTTGGTGTCTGATTCATAGTTTTAGGCATTATTTTGGTGTTTTGATCGCGCGAGCGAGTTCGTATGATATTTTAGGACTTGTGTGCATGTTTGGTTTGGAGCCCTGAGGGCTCGGGTGAGTTTCAGATAGGCTACGGGTGTTTTGAAACTTAGAAAATCTGGTATTTTGTTGCAGCTGGTTTTCTGGTACGTTGTGCTTCGCGATCGTGAAGCCATTCTCGCGATCGCGAAAAGTGAACTAGACTGGGGAAGGTTTTCTTCTTCGCGAACGCGAAGGCTGAGTCGCGAACGTAGAGCGATGGAGGCCTTACCCTTCGCGAACGCGTAGCTTTAGGGACCTGGGGGAAGGGTTAGTCATTCTTCTACCCGAACGCGAGCATTGGCTCGCGAACGTGAAGGCCAGGGGGGAGCAGTCTTCGCGAACGCAAAGGAGGACTCGCGAATGTGAAAGCCACTCGGGCTGCTGCACATCGCGAACGGGACAGGCCCTTCGTGAAAGCGACAAGCCCTTCGCGAACGCGAAGAAGGCCTGACGCCCAGATCTTAAAACAGAACCAAAACGGGATTTTACCCATTTTTCATAAATTCTGCATTAGAACTCGGCCTAGGTGCGATTTTGAAGAGAAAACTCAACACCAATTCATAGGTTTGTACTCTTTAACTCATTTTCTTCCATTTCTAACATCACCCATTAAATTTCTAGCCCTAATCTTTGTTCTTGCATGGTACAAAACTAGAGATTTAAGAAGGATTGCAATTTTTTGCAAATTAGGGATTTAGACCTCAATTTGGGGTCGGATTCTGAAACTAATTACATAATCGGGCTCATAGGTGAATGGGTGAATGGATTTTGGTCCGAACCTCGGGTTTTGACCAAGCGGGGCCGGGGTCGATTTTTGACTTTTTGGGGGAAAGTCTGGGGAATCTAAATTTATGCATTGTAATTATTTTTTTTAGCAATATTTGATATTATTGAGTCGTTTGTGGATAGATGCGAGTGGTTTGGAGGTGGATTCTAGAGGAAAAGCGGTAATTGAGCATTGAGTGGCCTTTGGAGCGAGGTAAGTGTTGTGTCTAACCTTGACTTGAGGGAATATGACTTGTTTGTCTATTTTTTACATGTTTAAATGTTGGGGAACAACGTATATATGAGATGACGAGTACTTATGCGTTGTAGTCGGGTTAAAGCATGCGGGCGAGGCTTGGTTTCTTGCAATTATAGCTTCATTATTCATGTTATCCATGTTTAGACTAGTATTGTTAAATTGATCGTTCTTATCATGTTTACGAATCTTCTGGTGATAATTGAGTATTGATTCTGAAGTTGCGGTTGATATTGTGGAACCAAATATTGAAGTAAGGCTTGTACTTGTTATTCTATCTCTCTGTTATTATTTGTTCATTGCATTACGGTAAGGGAGAGTATTAATGCACGAAGGGTGATGCCGTGCCATATTGTGAGTGTTAATGCACGAAGGGTGATGTCGTGCCATATTGTGAGTGTTAATGCACGAAGGGTGATGTCGTTCCATATTGTGAGTGTTAATGCACGAAGGGTGATGTCATGACATATTGTGAGTGTTAATGCACGAAGGGTGACGCTGTGCCATGTTATGAGAGTTAATGCACGAAGGGTGATGCCGTCAATGAGTTTAAGAGATGTATCGTCACTTGAAATAATACTATTGATGGCATAGGATGAAGAAAGATATTATTGGACATGTTTTACGGTGTTTGAATTGCAACCATGTCAAGTATGAGCATAAAAACCGGATGATTTGACTCAAAGGATAGTTATAGGGGAGAAGAAATAGGAGCACATCACTATGGAATTTATGATATGCTTGCCACAAACTATAAAGAAGTTCGATTCAGTTTGGGTCATTATTGATAGATTGACTACGTCCCGTGTATTTTATACTAGTCTTGACTATCTATTCTTTGGAGAAGTTGGCACAGATTCATATCTGTAAGATAATTCGATTGCATGAGGTACCTATTTCTATCATATCAGATCATGATACACAATTCACGTCTCACTTTTGTAAAGTGGTACAACGTTAGTTGGGTACACATGTTGAGCTTAGACACCTTTTACCTTGTAGATTGCTGGTCAGTCCGAATGAAAAATTTAGATCCTTTAGGACATGTTGGGAGCATGTGTAATTTATGTTTGATGTCATTGGGATTAGTTTTTTCCTTTATTGGAATTTGCATATAATAACAATTACTAATTTATCATTCCGAATGCACCATATGAGGACTTATATAGTTTGTGGTATTGTTCTCTTATTGGTTATTTTGAGCACGAGGAGGCTAAATTGTTGGGGATACGGATTAGGTACGAGATGCCTTGGAGAAGGTCAAGTTGATTCAGGAATGTTTCACATAACTCAGAGTAGGCAAGAGAGTTATGTAGACCGAAAGGCTCGGGATATTGTGTTTCATGGAAGATGAGAAGGTGCTTTTGAGAGTCTCACCCATGAAGGGTATGGTGAAGTTTGGGAAGAAGAGTAAATTGAGTCTGAGGTTCATTGGCTATTTGAGGTCTTAGAGAGAGTTCGTGAGGTAACTTATAGGCTTGCTTTGCCTTCTAGCCTATCGGGGGTACAATAGTATTTATATTTCTACGCTTCAAAAGTAAAATAAGGATAAGTTGCATGTTTTATACTTCAGCATGGTACAACTGGATGGGAATTGGTCTATGAAGAAGACGCGGTGGCTATTTTGGACAGATAGGTCTAGAAGCTAAGGTCAAAGGAGATCGATATGGTGAAAATGCTATGGCAAGGCCAACCAAGTGAATAGGGTACTTGGAAGATCGAGTCAGAGAGTTGCGGAGAAGATTGCACACCTTTGGTATATTTTAAAATGGGTTCGAGGACGAACATTTATTTAAGAGATAGAGAATATAACGATCTAACTAGTCGTTTTGAGTATTAGCACTCTGATAGTGACAACAGACTAACTTAAAATCTGGAACATATAATATATCTCTCAAAATTAGGTTTGTTAGTATAGTTGTCTTCCAATCTGAGTACTTTGACATATATTCCCTGTAGGTACTTGCACTCCATTACCTCTTTGATTATCAATTCTTTTTAGATCATTTAATACCTCCTAATGATGAGTAATGTGATGTGTTGCTCTTTAATCTATTATCCAATCACAATCAAATGCATTGGATAACAAGGTAGTTATACATGCCAAATTGGAATAGCATTCACTTGCTGCTGGAGGGTTTTTCAACAAGGTCAACAACTGCTTATATTGATCCTCTACAAAGAATGGCCCTGTGAATCTCAGCAAAATTTCTAGGTTCAGCACTTGCTGCATTGACATATGTTTTGACACCTTCAGATTGAGTTTTCTTCTTGCTTTTTAAATCAGAAGGAGACCATATTATTTTGTAGCAATTTTCCTTCAGATCCAACAATGATCACAAATTAAATTATGTTTCTTTCCTTTCACACCTTGATCTATTCCTGCTAACATAGTCAATGACTCTTTATTTGTATCTATCAAACCAAGGACTCTTTGACTTTCCACTTGTATTACTAGAGCATACTACTTGTTTACAGTTAAAGCTAGAGTTTTTCAAAAGCACTTAGCTTAGCACATGAACATAGCTCTCATTCACCCTACAAGAAATTGTAACAAACACAATTGATGAAAGAGATCAAAGAAAGGTTTTGACTACTAATAATTACAGCCTCGTCCTAGTACATCTAGAAGATCCATCTCATCTCATAAGTCTTTCATTCTGGTATAATATATTGTAATAAAATTCATACCTTGTGTTAGTATTCCTATTTCTCTCCATAGATTATAAATTCAGGTCAAGCTTGATTTATTAAATCTTTCCTTGAATTCACGCTAGACTTTCGACGAGTCACAAGCATAGATGATACTCGGCATCAATTCTTATGACATGGTTCGCCCAATC